>NW_027670149.1:0-67000 GCF_964188305.1 Podarcis bocagei
GATTTTTTTTAAAAAAAGTGTTCAGACCTCGAGGGCTCATTCTGTTTCTATGATAAAAATCCACCTGTATCCACCGAAAAACCTCTCAGGGGATCGTTTGCAACACTTTGGCACCATTTTTGAGTGAATTGCAGAACGTCAGATTTTTGCTGAAATTGCGACCGCGCGGCTTAGGGATTTTTTCAAAAAAAAGTTGTTCAGACCTCGAGGGCTCATTCTGTTTCCATGATAAAAATCCATCTGTTTCCACCGAAAAACCTGCCCGGGGATCGTTTGCAACACTTTGGCACCATTTTTGAGTAAATTGCAGAACGTCAGATTTTTGCTGAAATTGTGACCGCGCGCCTTAGGGATTTTTTTTTAAAAAAGGTGTTCAGACCTCGAGGGCTCATTCTGTTTCAATGATAAAAACCCATCTGTTTCCACCGAAAAACCTCTCAGGGGATCGTTTGCAACACTTTGGCAGCATTTTTGAGTGAATTGCAGAACGTCAGATTTTTGCTGAAATTGTGACCGTGCGGCTTAGGGATTTTTTTTTAAAAAAAGTGTTCAGACCTCGAGGGCTCATTCTGTTTCCATGATAAAAACCCATCTGTTTCCACCGAAAAACCTGTCAGGGGATCTTTGCAACACTTTGGCACCATTTTTGAGTGAATTGCAGAACGTCAGATTTTTGCTGAAATTGCGACTGCGCGGCTTAGGGATTTTTTCAAAAAAAAGTTGTTCAGACCTCGAGGGCTCATTCTGTTTCCATGATAAAAACCCATCTGTTTCCACCCAAAAACCTGTCAGGGGATCGTTTGCAACACTTTGGCACCATTTTTGAGTGAATTGCAGAACGTCAGATTTTTGCTGAAATTGTGACCGCGCGGCTTAGGGATTTTTTCAAAAAAAGGTTTTCAGACCTCGAGGGCTCATTCTGTTTCAATGACAAAAACCCATCTGTTTCCACCAAAAAACCTGTCAGGGGATCGTTTGCAACACTTTGGCACCATTTTTGAGTGAATTGCAGAACTTCAGATTTTTGCTGAAATTGTGACCGTGCGGCTTAGGGATTTTTTCAAAAAAAAGGTGTTCAAACCTCGAGGGCTCATTCTGTTTCAATGATAAAAACCCATCTGTTTCCACCGAAAAACCTGTGAGGGGATCGTTTGCAACACTTTGGCACCATTTTTGAGTGAATTGCAGAACGTCAGATTTTTGCTGAAATTGTGACCGCGCGGCTTAGGGATTTTTTTTTAAAAAAGGTGTTCAGACCTCGAGGGCTCATTCTGTTTCCATGATAAAAACCCATCTGTTTCCACCGAAAAACCTGTGAGGGGATCGTTTGCAACACTTTGGCACCATTTTTGAGTGAATTGCAGAACGTCAGATTTTTGCTGAAATTGTGACCGCGCGGCTTAGGGATTTTTTCAAAAAAAAGGTGTTCAGACCTCGAGGGCTAATTCTGTTTCAATGATAAAAACCCATCTGTTTCCACCGAAAAACCTGTCAGGGGATCGTTTGCAACACTTTGGCACCATTTTTGAATGAATTGCAGAACGTCAGATTTTTGCTGAAATTGTGACCGCGCGGCTTAGGGATTTTTTTTTAAAAAAGTGTTCAGACCTCGAGGGCTCATTCTGTTTCTATGATAAAAATCCATCTGTATCCACCGAAAAACCTCTCAGGGGATCGTTTGCAACACTTTGGCACCATTTTTGAGTGAATTGCAGAACGTCAGATTTTTGCTGAAATTGCGACCGCGCGGCTTAGGGATTTTTTCAAAAAAAAGTTGTTCAGACCTCGAGGGCTCATTCTGTTTCCATGATAAAAATCCATCTGTTTCCACCGAAAAACCTGCCCGGGGATCGTTTGCAACACTTTGGCACCATTTTTGAGTAAATTGCAGAACGTCAGATTTTTGCTGAAATTGTGACCGCGCGCCTTAGGGATTTTTTTTTAAAAAAGGTGTTCAGACCTCGAGGGCTCATTCTGTTTCAATGATAAAAACCCATCTGTTTCCACCGAAAAACCTCTCAGGGGATCGTTTGCAACACTTTGGCAGCATTTTTGAGTGAATTGCAGAACGTCAGATTTTTGCTGAAATTGTGACCGTGCGGCTTAGGGATTTTTTTTTTTTAAAAGTGTTCAGACCTCGAGGGCTCATTCTGTTTCAATGATAAAAACCCATCTGTTTCCACCGAAAAACCTGTCAGGGGATCTTTGCAACACTTTGGCACCATTTTTGAGTGAATTGCAGAACGTCAGATTTTTGCTGAAATTGCGACTGCGCGGCTTAGGGATTTTTTCAAAAAAAAGTTGTTCAGACCTCGAGGGCTCATTCTGTTTCCATGATAAAAACCCATCTGTTTCCACCCAAAAACCTGTCAGGGGATCGTTTGCAACACTTTGGCACCATTTTTGAGTGAATTGCAGAACGTCAGATTTTTGCTGAAATTGTGACCGCGCGGCTTAGGGATTTTTTCAAAAAAAGGTTTTCAGACCTCGAGGGCTCATTCTGTTTCAATGACAAAAACCCATCTGTTTCCACCAAAAAACCTGTCAGGGGATCGTTTGCAACACTTTGGCACCATTTTTGAGTGAATTGCAGAACTTCAGATTTTTGCTGAAATTGTGACCGTGCGGCTTAGGGATTTTTTCAAAAAAAAGGTGTTCAAACCTCGAGGGCTCATTCTGTTTCAATGATAAAAACCCATCTGTTTCCACCGAAAAACCTGTGAGGGGATCGTTTGCAACACTTTGGCACCATTTTTGAGTGAATTGCAGAACGTCAGATTTTTGCTGAAATTGTGACCGCGCGGCTTAGGGATTTTTTTTTAAAAAAGGTGTTCAGACCTCGAGGGCTCATTCTGTTTCCATGATAAAAACCCATCTGTTTCCACCGAAAAACCTGTGAGGGGATCGTTTGCAACACTTTGGCACCATTTTTGAGTGAATTGCAGAACGTCAGATTTTTGCTGAAATTGTGACCGCGCGGCTTAGGGATTTTTTCAAAAAAAAGGTGTTCAGACCTCGAGGGCTAATTCTGTTTCAATGATAAAAACCCATCTGTTTCCACCGAAAAACCTGTCAGGGGATCGTTTGCAACACTTTGGCACCATTTTTGAATGAATTGCAGAACGTCAGATTTTAGCTGAAATTGTGACCGCGCGGCTTAGGGATTTTTTCAAAAAAAAGTTGTTCAGACCTCGAGGGCTCATTCTGTTTCCATGATAAAAACCCATCTGTTTCCTCTGAAAAACCTGTGAGGGGATCGTTTGCAACACTTTGGCACCATTTTTGAGTGAATTGCAGAACGTCAGATTTTTGCTGAAATTGCGACCGCGCGGCTTAGGGATTTTTTCAAAAAAAAGTTGTTCAGACCTCGAGGGCTCATTCTGTTTCCATGATAAAAATCCATCTGTTTCCACCGAAAAACCTGCCCGGGGATCGTTTGCAACACTTTGGCACCATTTTTGAGTAAATTGCAGAACGTCAGATTTTTGCTGAAATTGTGACCGCGCGCCTTAGGGATTTTTTTTTAAAAAAGGTGTTCAGACCTCGAGGGCTCATTCTGTTTCAATGATAAAAACCCATCTGTTTCCACCGAAAAACCTCTCAGGGGATCGTTTGCAACACTTTGGCAGCATTTTTGAGTGAATTGCAGAACGTCAGATTTTTGCTGAAATTGTGACCGTGCGGCTTAGGGATTTTTTTTTTTTAAAAGTGTTCAGACCTCGAGGGCTCATTCTGTTTCAATGATAAAAACCCATCTGTTTCCACCGAAAAACCTGTCAGGGGATCTTTGCAACACTTTGGCACCATTTTTGAGTGAATTGCAGAACGTCAGATTTTTGCTGAAATTGCGACTGCGCGGCTTAGGGATTTTTTCAAAAAAAAGTTGTTCAGACCTCGAGGGCTCATTCTGTTTCCATGATAAAAACCCATCTGTTTCCACCCAAAAACCTGTCAGGGGATCGTTTGCAACACTTTGGCACCATTTTTGAGTGAATTGCAGAACGTCAGATTTTTGCTGAAATTGTGACCGCGCGGCTTAGGGATTTTTTCAAAAAAAGGTTTTCAGACCTCGAGGACTCATTCTGTTTCAATGATAAAAACCCATCTGTTTCCACCAAAAAACCTGTCAGGGGATCGTTTGCAACACTTTCGCACCATTTTTGAGTGAATTGCAGAACGTCAGATTTTTGCTGAAATTGTGACCGTGCGGCTTAGGGTTTTTTTTTTTTTAAAGTGTTCAGAGCTCGAGGGCTCATTCTGTTTCAATGATAAAAACCCATCTGTTTCCACCGAAAACCTGTCAGGGGATCTTTGCAACACTTTGGCACCATTTTTGAGTGAATTGCAGAACGTCAGATTTTTGCTGAAATTGCGACCGCGCGGCTTAGGGATTTTTTCAAAAAAAAGTTGTTCAGACCTCGAGGGCTCATTCTGTTTCAATGATAAAAACCCATCTGTTTCCACCGAAAAACTTCTCATGGGATCGTTTGCAACACTTTGGCACCATTTTTGAGTGAATTGCAGAACGTCAGATTTTTGCTGAAATTGTGACAGCGCGGCTTAGGGATTTTTTTTAAAAAAAGTTGTTCAGACCTCGAGGGCTCATTCTGTTTCCATGATAAAAACCCATCTGTTTCCACCGAAAAACCTGTCAGGGGATCGTTTGCAACACTTTGGCACCATTTTTGAGTGAATTGCAGAACGTCAGAATTTTGCTGAAATTCTGACCGCGCGGCTTAGGGATTTTTTCAAAAAAAAGTTGTTCAGACCTCGAGGGCTCATTCTGTTTCAATGATAAAAACCCATCTGTTTCCATCAAAAAACCTGTCAGGGGCTCGTTTGCAACACTTTGGCACCATTTTTGAGTGAATTGCAGAACGTCAGATTTTTGCTGAAATTGTGACTGCGCGGCTTAGGGATTTTTTCAAAAAAAAGTTGTTCAGACCTCGAGGGCTCATTCTGTTTCAATGATAAAAACCCATCTGTTTCCATCAAAAAACCTGTAAGGGGCTCGTTTGCAACACTTTGGCACCATTTTTGAGTGAATTGCAGAACGTCAGATTTCTGCTGAAATTGTGACCGCGCGGCTTAGGGATTTTTTCAAAAAAAGGTTTTCAGACCTCGAGGGCTCATTCTGTTTCAATGACAAAAACCCATCTGTTTCCACCAAAAAACCTGTCAGGGGATCGTTTGCAACACTTTGGCACCATTTTTGAGTGAATTGCAGAACTTCAGATTTTTGCTGAAATTGTGACCGTGCGGCTTAGGGATTTTTTCAAAAAAAAGGTGTTCAAACCTCGAGGGCTCATTCTGTTTCAATGATAAAAACCCATCTGTTTCCACCGAAAAACCTGTGAGGGGATCGTTTGCAACACTTTCGCACCATTTTTGAGTGAATTGCAGAACGTCAGATTTTTGCTGAAATTGTGACCGTGCGGCTTAGGGTTTTTTTTTTTTTTAAAGTGTTCAGACCTCGAGGGCTCATTCTGTTTCAATGATAAAAACCCATCTGTTTCCACCGAAAACCTGTCAGGGGATCTTTGCAACACTTTGGCACCATTTTTGAGTGAATTGCAGAACGTCAGATTTTTGCTGAAATTGCGACCGCGCGGCTTAGGGATTTTTTCAAAAAAAAGTTGTTCAGACCTCGAGGGCTCATTCTGTTTCCATGATAAAAACCCATCTGTTTCCACCGAAAAACCTGTCAGGGGATCGTTTGCAACACTTTGGCAACATTTTTGAGTGAATTGCAGAACGTCAGTATTTTGCTGAAATTCTGACCGCGCGGCTTAGGGATTTTTTCAAAAAAAAAGTTGTTCAGACCTCGAGGGCTCATTCTGTTTCAATGATAAAAACCCATCTGTTTCCATCAAAAAACCTGTCAGGGGCTCGTTTGCAACACTTTGGCACCATTTTTGAGTGAATTGCAGAACGTCAGATTTTTGCTGAAATTGTGACCGCGCGGCTTAGGGATTTTTTTCAAAAAACAGTTGTTCAGACCTCGAGGGCTCATTCTGTTTCAATGATAAAAACCCATCTGTTTCCACTGAAAAACCTGTGAGGGGATCGTTTGCAACACTTTGGCACCATTTTTGAGTGAATTGCAGAACGTCAGATTTTTGCTGAAATTGTGACCGCGCGGCTTAGGGATTTTTTCAAAAAAAAGTTGTTCAGACCTCGAGGGCTCATTCTGTTTCCATGATAAAAACCCATCTGTTTCCGCCGAAAAACCTGTCAGGGGATCGTTTGCAACACTTTGGCACCATTTTTGAGTGAATTGCAGAACGTCAGATTTTTGCTGAAATTGTGACCGCGCGGCTTAGGGATTTTTTCAAAAAAAAGTTGTTCAGACCTCGAGGGCTCATTCTATTTCAATGATAAAAACCCATCTGTTTCCTTCAAAAAACCTGTCAGGGGCTCGTTTCCAATACTTTGGCACCATTTTTGAGCGAATTGCAGAACGTCAGATTTTTGCTGAAATTGTGACCGCGCGGCTTAGGGATTTTTTTCAAAAAACAGTTGTTCAGACCTCGAGGGCTCATTCTGTTTCAATGATAAAAACCCATCTGTTTCCACCGAAAAACCTGTGAGGGGATCGTTTGCAACACTTTCGCACCATTTTTGAGTGAATTGCAGAACGTCAGATTTTTCTGAAATTGTGACCGTGCGGCTTAGGGTTTGTTTTTTTTTTAAAGTGTTCAGACCTCGAGGGCTCATTCTGTTTCAATGATAAAAACCCATCTGTTTCCACCGAAAACCTGTCAGGGGATCGTTTGCAACACTTTGGCACCATTTTTGAGTGAATTGCAGAACGTCAGATTTTTGCTGAAATTGCGACCGCGCGGCTTAGGGATTTTTTCAAAAAAAAGTTGTTCAGACCTCGAGGGCTCATTCTGTTTCAATGATAAAAACCCATCTGTTTCCACCGAAAAACTTCTCATGGGATCGTTTGCAACACTTTGGCACCATTTTTGAGTGAATTGCAGAACGTCAGATTTTTGCTGAAATTGTGACCGCGCGGCTTAGGGATTTTTTTTAAAAAAAGTTGTTCAGACCTCGAGGGCGAAGCTTGGAATCAAGATGGCGAACGGCACTTAGTCAGCGTGAGTGTGAGCTCCCTGATTTATCTTTTAACATTGTTTTAATGAGCATAGAAACCTTTTAACCTTTTAACTTTTAACTTTAGTTTTTAGCTTTTAGTTTTTAGTCTTAGTTTTAAATTAGTGAGTAGGAGGACGCCTTTTTCTATCGGGGAGACAACCATTAACCTTGAAACTGGGGCGGTTGCATGAAGAGAGAAATGACTAAGCAACTATACAGCCCTGCTTGTGGGAGAGGAACTGGGAAACGTACCAGAGATTCCAGAGATATAGACGACACAGAGGAACTGAGATGCCTGCCTCTTGCTAAACAATCAAAAATTAGCGAATCTGAAGGTACAAAGGATGTTTTTAATGTCCCGGTTTCAAACTCTTTCGCACTGCTGGCGGAGATGAATGACGGGGAAACCAGTGTGAAGGAACCTTTTGATGACCTGCCTACTAGACCTTCAAGCGGTGGTGATGCTGGCATCCACTCGAGTGTTTGCACTGGAGCCCGTGGGGGCTGCATTGATGAGATACTATTTGAACACTCATCTACTTTAGACCTGGTTGCTAGAACAGTGGACTATATCTTTAAATACATAAAAGACATCCGAGGATCCTTGGAGAAGATTATCTCGCTTGTATCCCTAACAGGTAAAGACAGCTCCCCTGATGTACCACCTGAGATGAAGCCCTTACAAATGCCCAGAGCACCCGTTTTACCTCATACCTCCTGTATAATTCCTCAAGCTGCTGGCAATCAGAAAAGTGAGCAAGGTGAGCAAAATAAGAAGGAACAACAGTCTGCACCTCCTCACAAACTGCTGCTGCAAGCTACCAAAATCTGCCTAACGGTTTGCCCCTTTAGAGGCAAGGTAATAAACTGGCATTATAAGAGTGATATAAGGAGACACCTAGCGGAGCTTCTGAGGGTAATCCCTAGCTCTATTGACCTGAGGCATATTGATCATATTAGCAGCAGACCTCAGAGGCAGAGAGTGCTGCTCTCCTTTAAAACCAAAAAGCTCCCTGCACTTATTATGTCCTCAAGAAGCCTTCTAATTAACTATGGAATCCTTGCTACAAGAGTCTTTACCAATACCAAGATCTGCCCCCTCTTACCAAACTGCTTGTTCAAAAAGAAAGCAGATAAGTCTGAGGGTCCGCCAATTGCCACGACCCCAACTCCCCTGGCCGCAGATCTAATCAGCTGGATTGACGCCCCCCTGCCTCCACTGACAAAGGCTATACATCTGGAGAATTCTACGGAGCGTGAGTTACTTCTATCCTTCTCCCAATTGCCAAAACTGGAGCGGACAGAGATAACAGACAGATTGGACGAGTTGCTACTCTGTCTCCGTAACTCAGAAGATCATGCTCATGTAAATAAGATGAATTCCTCACCAATTGTAGATCAGTCTACACAAGCCCAAGTGGTACCTGCTTTAACGACCTTTGATCTGCAACCTGGCTGTACACGGCCTCGGGATGTCAAGCCCGGGCAGGATACAGTGGAAGATTTGACAACCCTCTGGTCAAACTCGGAAGCTGTGGCAAGACTGGATGCTCTTTTGGAGGCAAACCGAAAAGGATGCCTTCCACCTGCCTTACACTGCATGTTCCCTACAGCATCCGCAGATCCAAAAGGCCCACCCCCCTCAATCTTAGAGCATACTTTAAATGTAGAGTCTATGGACCTGTCGTTAAGTGATACTCCTGTGCACCAGAATCCATCCCTGCAGCTACCAATAATTAAGCCTCAATCCATGGCTGCTGCTGCGGTAAGTGGTGCTCGGAAATTGCCTGGTAAGCAAGCTACAATTACTTCCTTCTTCCAGCCTATTGTCCCCCCTCGCCGCGTGCATTCCCAGGTGGATTCTGCCGTGCTGGTTCCGCAAGGCCCAGCATGACTCGAAGGGGTGACCAGGAGATTACTTACTTTCTTATCCTGGAATGTAGCTGGCATTAAACCTAAGCTGATGGATCCATCCTTTGTCACCTACATAAAAGGCAGTCATATTCTTTTGCTGCAAGAGACCTGGGCTTGTGAGGGCTTCTCCCTATCAGGGTATAAGGGCTTCTACCTGAATGCACAACAGAATTTACTATCATCTGGCAGACCACAAGGTGGGTTGGCTACCCTAGTTTCTTTGGCCTTAAACCTGCAGGTGGAACAAATCGACATCCAGTCGTCATCCATGCTGGGTGTAAAGCTACAAACAGCGGAGGAAGTGTTTGTGGTGATTAATGTTTATTTGCACCCAATCTATAAGAAAAACCTGGTGGACCAAAGATGGAGGGAAATTCAACAGACTCTTGAAACTCTCCTAGAGAAATATCCTGAAGCCACCTTCCTAGTTGCAGGAGATTTCAATGGCCGATTGTCTCACTCTGATAAATCATTATTTGCTAAGTATAATAAATATCCCTCACTACCCATTTTAACCTCAGACCTTTTACCTAGGAATTTTAAAGACAGTGTTGCTACATATGCAGGCTTTAAATGTAGACAAACCTTGATGGCTCTTAATTTTCACCTTTTAAACGGAGCTCTCAGTTCTGATTACCCTGCCGAATTTACTTTCTGGTCAGGCTCCCGAGCCTCTACCATAGACTTTATTTGGACATCAGTAGACCTAATTCCCAAAATTTCCAACTTTAGGGTGGTAACGAGGCTGGAAAGTGACCATTTTCCATTAGAACTTTCTCTGACCCTGGATGGAGAATTGGCTACCTATTCCTGTGTGCCTATTACAAATAACCAGCTTCAGATGAGGCCCACTGCCCTAAAATGGACCGACAATATGGCTCAACGGATAAATGAACTCCTTTGGTCTGACCAACTGCAAGAGACAAGGGACTCCCTTATCCAGGCAGTTGAGCCACTGCCAATATATGACAATTTAGTAGAACTGCTAAAACCTTCGTTGGCTAAGACCCCGGTAATGAATAGTAACCATTTCTCTCATAAAAAGTGGTTTGACGATGAATGTAGACTCTTCAAGAACAACCTATATAACGAATTCTTGGCATATAGGGCATCAAATGACCCCGCACCTAGCAGTCACCTTATGAACCTCAAGAGAAGGTATAAAGCACTATTAAAGGAAAAGAAGCTTGCGGCAGAAAGAAATGATTGGAAGAACCTTCTAAAAGCTGCAGAAAATAGAAATCCCTCCTCCTTTTGGCACCAAATTTCCAAATACCTGGGTAGACCGTTGTCAAGGATAGAACCTCAAATTTCAGCTGACACCTGGGAAAGCTTCTTCTCCGATTTATATGCAGCTCACGCACCCAGCGGAGGAAGGTTAGATTTGGCCCCCTTGCCAGAGTGGGATCCTGTTACCTGCTCTGAAGTGGAAACACTTATAGGCCAATTTGAGGCGGGCAAGGCACCCGGAGACGATCTTATTTCCATAGATGTTATTAAAGCCAATAAGGATTGGTGGTGTCCACCTCTAGCAGCTCTTTTTACTTATATAAACAAAACAGCACAATTTCCTCCAAGCTGGAACTCTGCACTGATTGTGTTAATTCACAAGAAAGGGCCGCGCACAGACCCGGCCAATTTTAGACCAATTAGCCTGCTAAATGTTATTGGGAAGATCTATTCAAGATTTCTACTTAACAAATTAACGACCTGGATGGAAAGCAACAATATCATCTCAGAGGAGCAGGCGGGTTTCCGCCCCGGAAGATCAACAACAGACCAAATCTTAATCCTAAATCACTTGGCCACCAAGTACGCTGGCAATGGCCTAAAAGCCCTCCACGTCGCCTTTATAGACTTTAAGCAGGCCTTTGATCTAATTCCCAGGAACCAGCTATGGACAAAATTGGCAGCGACATCTATCGACCGCCGCCTTCTCTTGCTGATTATTAATTTGTATACAAATACCCTCTTGAGGATTAGGATAGATAGTAAGGGGCTAGTCTCCAATCCGGTTGCCACCACTAGGGGGGTAAGACAGGGCTGTTTGCTTGCCCCTGCTCTGTTTAACTTCTATATTAATTCGCTAGTGGTGCATATGGCAAATGCTGATTTCCATCCACCAAAACTGGCAGGACGAGCCTTAAATGTCCTACTGTATGCGGACGATGCCGCCCTATTAGCTACCTCCCCCATCGGATTAAGGAGGATGCTTCGAGCTCTTCATGAATATGAGACACAACACGAGCTCCAATTAAATTATGCCAAGACCAAAATAATGGTCTTTGCTGCTCGACCGAAACCTAATTTATGGTCAATTAATGGTATTCCTTTAGAGCAGGTCAGTTGCTTCAAATACCTGGGTCAGGTTGTAAGATCAAATAGGTCCTTCCTGGCGCACAGAGAATACATAGCCTCGAACGCATCCAAAGCAGCCCTGGCGATTAGAACCCTGTACTCCAAGAAACAGGCACAGACTGTCAATGTTGCCTTACGTCTCTTTAAAATGAAAGTCCTCCCTCTTCTGCTGGTGGGCATTGCCTTGGGCTCACGTAGGGATTTTGAAAAATTGGAATCTATCCAAACCCAATTCCTCAGGGCCATACTCAGGATCCCCCCCTCTGTGGCAGGCGCGATCATGAGATTGGAAACCGGTTGCCAAGCCTTTAGGTATGTGGCCCTGAAAGCGAAGCTATGGCTATGGCTCAAGCTCTGTTTCAGACCGGTGGGTTTGGCCCCCTTGATTCTGAGGGATAACTTTAAATCTCCATGGGAAGGGGAGATAGTGGAGGAAGTGCAGAAGTGTGGGTTGTCCTCCCTTTATATAGAGTCCATGACGTATAGCCACGCAAAGGCGGTGATCGCGCAAAGATTAAGGGATATTGCCAGACAGGAGGACATAGCCCGTGTGAAACCTGGGTTGTTTCTGGGGGAGCAGTTGTATCGGGCTGCCCCAGCTCGCTACCTGGCGGATATCCACTACGTGGAATACCGCAGACTATTTACTGCGGCTAGGCTGAATGTTCTTGACTCGGCGGTCCTGAAGGGAAGATATGGAGGAGTTCCATATGACCAGAGATTATGCCACTGTGCATTGGGTGAGGTAGAATCCACAGAGCACATTTTATTGAGCTGTCCCTTCTACAACGATTTAAGACAGTATCTTATAACTCCATACTTACCCCAGCTCAGTTCCCGACAAAGAGGAATCCAGACAGCATATCTGCTAAATAAGTCTTCTGGGAAAACAACCTTGTCAGTGGCTAAATTTCTTTTCCTGGCACTCAAGCGTCGGAAACGTATAACTGAATGCTTTGATGTGGGTTATCTGTGAGAGGTCTATTTCTGTGGCCCTACCTTACCTATGTATCTCCTATGATGTTATAGTTTATAATTATTGTGTAATGTTTTAATTCTGACTATCGGTCGAATAAAGAAATTGATTGATTGATTGACCTCGAGGGCTCATTCTGTTTCCATGATAAAAACCCATCTGTTTCCACCGAAAAACCTGTCAGGGGATCGTTTGCAACACTTTGGCACCATTTTTGAGTGAATTGCAGAACGTCAGAATTTTTCTGAAATTCTGACCGCGCGGCTTAGGGATTTTTTCAAAAAAAAGTTGTTCAGACCTCGAGGGCTCATTCTGTTTCAATGATAAAAACCCATCTGTTTCCATCAAAAAACCTGTCAGGGGCTCGTTTGCAACACTTTGGCACCATTTTTGAGTGAATTGCAGAACGTCAGATTTTTGCTGAAATTGTGACCGCGCGGCTTAGGGATTTTTTCAAAAAAAAGTTGTTCAGACCTCGAGGGCTCATTCTGTTTCAATGATAAAAACCCATCTGTTTCCATCAAAAAACCTGTCAGGGGCTCGTTTGCAACACTTTGGCACCATTTTTGAGTGAATTGCAGAACGTCAGATTATTGCTGAAATTGTGACCGCGCGGCTTAGGGATTTTTTCAAAAAAAGGTTTTCAGACCTCGAGGGCTCATTCTGTTTCAATGATAAAAACCCATCTGTTTCCACCAAAAAACCTGTCAGGGGATCGTTTGCAACACTTTGGCACCATTTTTGAGTGAATTGCAGAACGTCAGATTTTTGCTGAAATTGTGACCGTGCGGCTTAGGGTTTTTTTTTTTTAAAGTGTTCAGACCTCGAGGGCACATTCTGTTTCAATGATAAAAACCCATCTGTTTCCACCGAAAACCTGTCAGGGGATCTTTGCAACACTTTGGCACCATTTTTGAGTGAATTGCAAAACGTCAGATTTTTGCTGAAATTGCGACCGCGCGGCTTAGGGATTTTTTCAAAAAAAAGTTGTTCAGACCTCGAGGGCTCATTCTGTTTCCATGATAAAAACCCATCTGTTTCCACCAAAAAACCTGTCAGGGGATCGTTTGCAACACTTTGGCAACATTTTTGAGTGAATTGCAGAACGTCAGAATTTTGCTGAAATTCTGACCGCGCGGCTTAGGGATTTTTTTAAAAAAACAGTTGTTCAGACCTCGAGGGCTCATTCTGTTTCAATGATAAAAACCCATCTGTTTCCACTGAAAAACCTGTGAAGGGATCGTTTGCAACACTTTGGCACCATTTTTGAGTGAATTGCAGAACGTCAGATATTTGCTGAAATTGTGACCGCGCGGCTTAGGGATTTTTTCAAAAAAAAGTTGTTCAGACCTCGAGGGCTCATTCTGTTTCCATGATAAAAACCCTTCTGTTTCCGCTGAAAAACCTGTCAGGGGATCGTTTGCAACACTTTGGCACCATTTTTGAGTGAATTGCAGAACGTCAGATTTTTGCTGAAATTGTGACCGCGCGGCTTAGGGATTTTTTTCAAAAAACAGTTGTTCAGACCTCGAGGGCTCATTCTGTTTCAATGATAAAAACCCATCTGTTTCCATCAAAAAACCTGTCAGGGGCTCGTTTGCAACACTTTGGCACCATTTTTGAGTGAATTGCAGAACGTCAGATTTTTGCTGAAATTGTGACCGCGCGGCTTAGGGATTTTTTCAAAAAAAAGTTGTTCAGACCTCGAGGGCTCATTCTGTTTCCATGATAAAAACCCATCTGTTTCCACCGAAAAACCTGTCAGGGGATCGTTTCCATCACTTTGGCACCATTTTTGAGTGAATTGCAGAACGTCAGATTTTTGCTGAAATTGTGACCGCGCGGCTTAGGGATTTTTTCAAAAAAAAGTTGTTCAGACCTCGAGGGCTCATTCTGTTTCAATGCTAAAAACCCATCTGTTTCCTTCAAAAAACCTGTCAGGGGCTCGTTTCCAATACTTTGGCACCATTTTTGAGTGAATTGCAGAACGTCAGATTTTTGCTGAAATTGTGACCGCGCGGCTTAGGGATTTTTTTCAAAAAACAGTTGTTCAGACCTCGAGGGCTCATTCTGTTTCAATGATAAAAACCTATCTGTTTCCACTGAAAAACCTGTGAGGGGATCGTTTGCAACACTTTGGCACCATTTTTGAGTGAATTGCAGAACGTCAGATTTCTGCTGAAATTGTGACCGCGCGGCTTAGGGATTTTTTCAAAAAAAGGTTTTCAGACCTCGAGGGCTCATTCTGTTTCAATGACAAAAACCCATCTGTTTCCACCAAAAAACCTGTCAGGGGATCGTTTGCAACACTTTGGCACCATTTTTGAGTGAATTGCAGAACTTCAGATTTTTGCTGAAATTGTGACCGTGTGGCTTAGGGATTTTTTCAAAAAAAAGGTGTTCAAACCTCGAGGGCTCATTCTGTTTCAATGATAAAAACCCATCTGTTTCCACCGAAAAACCTGTGAGGGGATCGTTTGCAACACTTTCGCACCATTTTTGAGTGAATTGCAGAACGTCAGATTTTTGCTGAAATTGTGACCGTGCGGCTTAGGGTTTTTTTTTTTTTAAAGTGTTCAGACCTCGAGGGCTCATTCTGTTTCAATGATAAAAACCCATCTGTTTCCACCGAAAACCTGTCAGGGGATCTTTGCAACACTTTGGCACCATTTTTGAGTGAATTGCAGAACGTCAGATTTTTGCTGAAATTGCGACCGCGCGGCTTAGGGATTTTTTCAAAAAAAAGTTGTTCAGACCTCGAGGGCTCATTCTGTTTCCATGATAAAAACCCATCTGTTTCCACCGAAAAACCTGTCAGGGGATCGTTTGCAACACTTTGGCAACATTTTTGAGTGAATTGCAGAACGTCAGTATTTTGCTGAAATTCTGACCGCGCGGCTTAGGGATTTTTTCAAAAAAAAAGTTGTTCAGACCTCGAGGGCTCATTCTGTTTCAATGATAAAAACCCATCTGTTTCCATCAAAAAACCTGTCAGGGGCTCGTTTGCAACACTTTGGCACCATTTTTGAGTGAATTGCAGAACGTCAGATTTTTGCTGAAATTGTGACCGCGCGGCTTAGGGATTTTTTTCAAAAAACAGTTGTTCAGACCTCGAGGGCTCATTCTGTTTCAATGATAAAAACCCATCTGTTTCCACTGAAAAACCTGTGAGGGGATCGTTTGCAACACTTTGGCACCATTTTTGAGTGAATTGCACAACGTCAGATTTTTGCTGAAATTGTGACCGCGCGGCTTAGGGATTTTTTCAAAAAAAAGTTGTTCAGACCTCGAGGGCTCATTCTGTTTCCATGATAAAAACCCATCTGTTTCCGCCGAAAAACCTGTCAGGGGATCGTTTGCAACACTTTGGCACCATTTTTGAGTGAATTGCAGAACGTCAGATTTTTGCTGAAATTGTGACCGCGCGGCTTAGGGATTTTTTCAAAAAAAAGTTGTTCAGACCTCGAGGGCTCATTCTATTTCAATGATAAAAACCCATCTGTTTCCTTCAAAAAACCTGTCAGGGGCTCGTTTCCAATACTTTGGCACCATTTTTGAGTGAATTGCAGAACGTCAGATTTTTGCTGAAATTGTGACCGCGCGGCTTAGGGATTTTTTTCAAAAAACAGTTGTTCAGACCTCGAGGGCTCATTCTGTTTCAATGATAAAAACCCATCTGTTTCCACCGAAAAACCTGTGAGGGGATCGTTTGCAACACTTTCGCACCATTTTTGAGTGAATTGCAGAACGTCAGAATTTTGCTGAAATTCTGACCGCGCGGCTTAGGGATTTTTTCAAAAAAAAAAGTTGTTCAGACCTTGAGGGCTCATTCTGTTTCAATGATAAAAACCCATCTGTTTCCATCAAAAAACCTGTCAGGGGATCGTTTGCAACACTTTGGCACCATTTTTGAGTGAATTGCAGAACGTCAGATTTTTGCTGAAATTGCGACCGCGCGGCTTAGGGATTTTTTCAAAAAAAAGTTGTTCAGACCTCGAGGGCTCATTCTGTTTCCATGATAAAAACCCATCTGTTTCCACCAAAAAACCTGTCAGGGGATCGTTTGCAACACTTTGGCAACATTTTTGAGTGAATTGCAGAACGTCAGAATTTTGCTGAAATTCTGACCGCGCGGCTTAGGGATTTTTTCAAAAAAAAAAGTTGTTCAGACCTCGAGGGCTCATTCTGTTTCAATGATAAAAACCCATCTGTTTCCATCAAAAAACCTGTCAGGGGCTCGTTTGCAACACTTTGGCACCATTTTTGAGTGAATTGCAGAACGTTCGATTTTTGCTGAAATTGTGACCGCGCGGCTTAGGGATTTTTTTCAAAAAACAGTTGTTCAGACCTCGAGGGCTCATTCTGTTTCCATGATAAAAACCCATCTGTTTCCGCCGAAAAACCTGTCAGGGGATCGTTTGCAACACTTTGGCACCATTTTTGAGTGAATTGCAGAACGTCAGATTTTTGCTGAAATTGTGACCGCGCGGCTTAGGGATTTTTTTCAAAAAACAGTTGTTCAGACCTCGAGGGCTCATTCTGTTTCAATGATAAAAACCCATCTGTTTCCATCAAAAAACCTGTCAGGGGCTCGTTTGCAACACTTTGGCACCATTTTTGAGTGAATTGCAGAACGTCAGATTTTTGCTGAAATTGTGACCGCGCGGCTTTGGGATTTTTTTCAAAAAACAGTTGTTCAGACCTCGAGGGCTCATTCTGTTTCAATGATAAAAACCCATCTGTTTCCACTGAAAAACCTGTGAGGGGATCGTTTGCAACACTTTGGCACCATTTTTGAGTGAATTGCAGAACGTCAGATTCTTGCTGAAATTGTGACCGCGCGGCTTAGGGATTTTTTCAAAAAAAAGTTGTTCAGACCTCGAGGGCTCATTCTGTTTCCATGATAAAAACCCATCTGTTTCCACCGAAAAACCTGTCAGGGGATCGTTTCCATCACTTTGGCACCATTTTTGAGTGAATTGCAGAACGTCAGATTTTTGCTGAAATTGTGACCGCGCGGCTTAGGGATTTTTTCAAAAAAAAGTTGTTCAGACCTCGAGGGCTCATTCTGTTTCAATGCTAAAAACCCATCTGTTTCCTTCAAAAAACCTGTCCGGGGCTCGTTTCCAATACTTTGGCACCATTTTTGAGTGAATTGCAGAACGTCAGATTTTTGCTGAAATTGTGACCGCGCGGCTTAGGGATTTTTTTCAAAAAACAGTTGTTCAGACCTCGAGGGCTCATTCTGTTTCAATGATAAAAACCTATCTGTTTCCACTGAAAAACCTGTGAGGGGATCGTTTGCAACACTTTGGCACCATTTTTGAGTGAATTGCAGAACGTCAGATTTCTGCTGAAATTGTGACCGCGCGGCTTAGGGATTTTTTCAAAAAAAGGTTTTCAGACCTCGAGGGCTCATTCTGTTTCAATGACAAAAACCCATCTGTTTCCACCAAAAAACCTGTCAGGGGATCGTTTGCAACACTTTGGCACCATTTTTGAGTGAATTGCAGAACTTCAGATTTTTGCTGAAATTGTGACCGTGCGGCTTAGGGATTTTTTCAAAAAAAAGGTGTTCAAACCTCGAGGGCTCATTCTGTTTCAATGATAAAAACCCATCTGTTTCCACCGAAAAACCTGTCAGGGGATCGTTTGCAACACTTTCGCACCATTTTTGAGTGAATTGCAGAACGTCAGATTTTTGCTGAAATTGTGACCGTGCGGCTTAGGGTTTTTTTTTTTTTTAAAGTGTTCAGACCTCGAGGGCTCATTCTGTTTCAATGATAAAAACCCATCTGTTTCCACCGAAAACCTGTCAGGGGATCTTTGCAACACTTTGGCACCATTTTTGAGTGAATTGCAGAACGTCAGATTTTTGCTGAAATTGCGACCGCGCGGCTTAGGGATTTTTTCAAAAAAAAGTTGTTCAGACCTCGAGGGCTCATTCTGTTTCCATGATAAAAACCCATCTGTTTCCACCGAAAAACCTGTCAGGGGATCGTTTGCAACACTTTGGCAACATTTTTGAGTGAATTGCAGAACGTCAGTATTTTGCTGAAATTCTGACCGCGCGGCTTAGGGATTTTTTCAAAAAAAAAGTTGTTCAGACCTCGAGGGCTCATTCTGTTTCAATGATAAAAACCCATCTGTTTCCATCAAAAAACCTGTCAGGGGCTCGTTTGCAACACTTTGGCACCATTTTTGAGTGAATTGCAGAACGTCAGATTTTTGCTGAAATTGTGACCGCGCGGCTTAGGGATTTTTTTCAAAAAACAGTTGTTCAGACCTCGAGGGCTCATTCTGTTTCAATGATAAAAACCCATCTGTTTCCACTGAAAAACCTGTGAGGGGATCGTTTGCAACACTTTGGCACCATTTTTGAGTGAATTGCAGAACGTCAGATTTTTGCTGAAATTGTGACCGCGCGGCTTAGGGATTTTTTCAAAAAAAAGTTGTTCAGACCTCGAGGGCTCATTCTGTTTCCATGATAAAAACCCATCTGTTTCCGCCGAAAAACCTGTCAGGGGATCGTTTGCAACACTTTGGCACCATTTTTGAGTGAATTGCAGAACGTCAGATTTTTGCTGAAATTGTGACCCCGCGGCTTAGGGATTTTTTCAAAAAAAAGTTGTTCAGACCTCGAGGGCTCATTCTATTTCAATGATAAAAACCCATCTGTTTCCTTCAAAAAACCTGTCAGGGGCTCGTTTCCAATACTTTGGCACCATTTTTGAGCGAATTGCAGAACGTCAGATTTTTGCTGAAATTGTGACCGCGCGGCTTAGGGATTTTTTTCAAAAAACAGTTGTTCAGACCTCGAGGGCTCATTCTGTTTCAATGATAAAAACCCATCTGTTTCCACCGAAAAACCTGTGAGGGGATCGTTTGCAACACTTTCGCACCATTTTTGAGTGAATTGCAGAACGTCAGATTTTTGCTGAAATTGTGACCGTGCGGCTTAGGGTTTTTTTTTTTTTTAAAGTGTTCAGACCTCGAGGGCTCATTCTGTTTCAATGATAAAAACCCATCTGTTTCCACCGAAAACCTGTCAGGGGATCTTTGCAACACTTTGGCACCATTTTTGAGTGAATTGCAGAACGTCAGATTTTTGCTGAAATTGCGACCGCGCGGCTTAGGGATTTTTTCAAAAAAAAGTTGTTCAGACCTCGAGGGCTCATTCTGTTTCAATGATAAAAACCCATCTGTTTCCACCGAAAAACTTCTCATGGGATCGTTTGCAACACTTTGGCACCATTTTTGAGTGAATTGCAGAACGTCAGATTTTTGCTGAAATTGTGACCGCGCGGCTTAGGGATTTTTTTAAAAAAAAGTTGTTCAGACCTCGAGGGCTCATTCTGTTTCCATGATAAAAACCCATCTGTTTCCACCGAAAAACCTGTCAGGGGATCGTTTGCAACACTTTGGCACCATTTTTGAGTGAATTGCAGAACGTCAGAATTTTTCTGAAATTCTGACCGCGCGGCTTAGGGATTTTTTCAAAAAAAAGTTGTTCAGACCTCGAGGGCTCATTCTGTTTCCATGATAAAAACCCATCTGTTTCCATCAAAAAACCTGTCAGGGGCTCGTTTGCAACACTTTGGCACCATTTTTGAGTGAATTGCAGAACGTCAGATTTTTGCTGAAATTGTGACCGCGCGGCTTAGGGATTTTTTCAAAAAAAAGTTGTTCAGACCTCGAGGGCTCATTCTGTTTCAATGATAAAAACCCATCTGTTTCCATCAAAAAACCTGTCAGGGGCTCGTTTGCAACACTTTGGCACCATTTTTGAGTGAATTGCAGAACGTCAGATTATTGCTGAAATTGTGACCGCGCGGCTTAGGGATTTTTTCAAAAAAAGGTTTTCAGACCTCGAGGGCTCATTCTGTTTCAATGATAAAAACCCATCTGTTTCCACCAAAAAACCTGTCAGGGGATCGTTTGCAACACTTTGGCACCATTTTTGAGTGAATTGCAGAACGTCAGATTTTTGCTGAAATTGTGACCGTGCGGCTTAGGGTTTTTTTTTTTTTAAAGTGTTCAGACCTCGAGGGCACATTCTGTTTCAATGATAAAAACCCATCTGTTTCCACCGAAAACCTGTCAGGGGATCTTTGCAACACTTTGGCACCATTTTTGAGTGAATTGCAAAACGTCAGATTTTTGCTGAAATTGCGACCGCGCGGCTTAGGGATTTTTTCCAAAAAAGTTGTTCAGACCTCGAGGGCTCATTCTGTTTCCATGATAAAAACCCATCTGTTTCCACCGAAAAACCTGTCAGGGGATCGTTTGCAACACTTTGGCAACATTTTTGAGTGAATTGCAGAACGTCAGAATTTTGCTGAAATTCTGACCGCGCGGCTTAGGGATTTTTTCAAAAAAAAAAGTTGTTCAGACCTCGAGGGCTCATTCTGTTTCAATGATAAAAACCCATCTGTTTCCATCAAAAAACCTGTCAGGGGCTCGTTTGCAACACTTTGGCACCATTTTTGAGTGAATTGCAGAACGTCAGATTTTTGCTGAAATTGCGACCGCGCGGCTTAGGGATTTTTTTCAAAAAACAGTTGTTCAGACCTCGAGGGCTCATTCTGTTTCAATGATAAAAACCCATCTGTTTCCACCGAAAAACCTGTGAGGGGATCGTTTGCAACACTTTGGCACCATTTTTGAGTGAATTGCAGAACGTCAGATTTTTGCTGAAATTGTGACCGTGCGGCTTAGGGTTTTTTTTTTTTTAAAGTGTTCAGACCTCGAGGGCACATTCTGTTTCAATGATAAAAACCCATCTGTTTCCACCGAAAACCTATCAGGGGATCTTTGCAACACTTTGGCACCATTTTTGAGTGAATTGCAAAACGTCAGATTTTTGCTGAAATTGCGACCGCGCGGCTTAGGGATTTTTTCAAAAAAAAGTTGTTCAGACCTCGAGGGCTCATTCTGTTTCCATGATAAAAACCCATCTGTTTCCACCAAAAAACCTGTCAGGGGATCGTTTGCAACACTTTGGCAACATTTTTGAGTGAATTGCAGAACGTCAGAATTTTGCTGAAATTCTGACCGCGCGGCTTAGGGATTTTTTCAAAAAAAAAAGTTGTTCAGACCTTGAGGGCTCATTCTGTTTCAATGATAAAAACCCATCTGTTTCCATCAAAAAACCTGTCAGGGGATCGTTTGCAACACTTTGGCACCATTTTTGAGTGAATTGCAGAACGTCAGATTTTTGCTGAAATTGCGACCGCGCGGCTTAGGGATTTTTTCAAAAAAAAGTTGTTCAGACCTCGAGGGCTCATTCTGTTTCCATGATAAAAACCCATCTGTTTCCACCAAAAAACCTGTCAGGGGATCGTTTGCAACACTTTGGCAACATTTTTGAGTGAATTGCAGAACGTCAGAATTTTGCTGAAATTCTGACCGCGCGGCTTAGGGATTTTTTCAAAAAAAAAAGTTGTTCAGACCTCGAGGGCTCATTCTGTTTCAATGATAAAAACCCATCTGTTTCCATCAAAAAACCTGTCAGGGGCTCGTTTGCAACACTTTGGCACCATTTTTGAGTGAATTGCAGAACGTTCGATTTTTGCTGAAATTGTGACCGCGCGGCTTAGGGATTTTTTTCAAAAAACAGTTGTTCAGACCTCGAGGGCTCATTCTGTTTCCATGATAAAAACCCATCTGTTTCCGCTGAAAAACCTGTCAGGGGATCGTTTGCAACACTTTGGCACCATTTTTGAGTGAATTGCAGAACGTCAGATTTTTGCTGAAATTGTGACCGCGCGGCTTAGGGATTTTTTTCAAAAAACAGTTGTTCAGACCTCGAGGGCTCATTCTGTTTCTATGATAAAAACCCATCTGTTTCCATCAAAAAACCTGTCAGGGGCTCGTTTGCAACACTTTGGCACCATTTTTGAGTGAATTGCAGAACGTCAGATTTTTGCTGAAATTGTGACCGCGCGGCTTAGGGATTTTTTTCAAAAAACAGTTGTTCAGACCTCGAGGGCTCATTCTGTTTCAATGATAAAAACCCATCTGTTTCCACTGAAAAACCTGTGAGGGGATCGTTTGCAACACTTTGGCACCATTTTTGAGTGAATTGCAGAACGTCAGATTCTTGCTGAAATTGTGACCGCGCGGCTTAGGGATTTTTTCAAAAAAAAGTTGTTCAGACCTCGAGGGCTCATTCTGTTTCCATGATAAAAACCCATCTGTTTCCACCGAAAAACCTGTCAGGGGATCGTTTCCATCACTTTGGCACCATTTTTGAGTGAATTGCAGAACGTCAGATTTTTGCTGAAATTGTGACCGCGCGGCTTAGGGATTTTTTCAAAAAAAAGTTGTTCAGACCTCGAGGGCTCATTCTGTTTCAATGCTAAAAACCCATCTGTTTCCTTCAAAAAACCTGTCAGGGGCTCGTTTCCAATACTTTGGCACCATTTTTGAGTGAATTGCAGAACGTCAGATTTTTGCTGAAATTGTGACCGCGCGGCTTAGGGATTTTTTTCAAAAAACAGTTGTTCAGACCTCGAGGGCTCATTCTGTTTCAATGATAAAAACCTATCTGTTTCCACTGAAAAACCTGTGAGGGGATCGTTTGCAACACTTTGGCACCATTTTTGAGTGAATTGCAGAACGTCAGATTTTTGCTGAAATTGTGACCGCGCGGCTTAGGGATTTTTTCAAAAAAAAGGTGTTCAGACCTCGAGGGCTCATTCTGTTTCAATGATAAAACCCATCTGTTTCCACCGAAAAACCTGTCAGGGGATCGTTTGCAACACTTTGGCACCATTTTTGAGTGAATTGCAGAACTTCAGATTTTTCCTGAAATTGTGACCGTGCGGCTTAGGGATTTTTTCAAAAAAAAGGTGTTCAAACCTCGAGGGCTCATTCTGTTTCAATGATAAAAACCCATCTGTTTCCACCGAAAAACCTGTCAGGGGATCGTTTGCAACACTTTCGCACCATTTTTGAGTGAATTGCAGAACGTCAGATTTTTGCTGAAATTGTGACCGTGCGGCTTAGGGTTTTTTTTTTTTTTTAAAGTGTTCAGACCTCGAGGGCTCATTCTGTTTCAATGATAAAAACCCATCTGTTTCCACCGAAAACCTGTCAGGGGATCTTTGCAACACTTTGGCACCATTTTTGAGTGAATTGCAGAACGTCAGATTTTTGCTGAAATTGCGACCGCGCGGCTTAGGGATTTTTTCAAAAAAAAGTTGTTCAGACCTCGAGGGCTCATTCTGTTTCCATGATAAAAACCCATCTGTTTCCACCGAAAAACCTGTCAGGGGATCGTTTGCAACACTTTGGCAACATTTTTGAGTGAATTGCAGAACGTCAGTATTTTGCTGAAATTCTGACCGCGCGGCTTAGGGATTTTTTCAAAAAAAAAGTTGTTCAGACCTCGAGGGCTCATTCTGTTTCAATGATAAAAACCCATCTGTTTCCATCAAAAAACCTGTCAGGGGCTCGTTTGCAACACTTTGGCACCATTTTTGAGTGAATTGCAGAACGTCAGATTTTTGCTGAAATTGTGACCGCGCGGCTTAGGGATTTTTTTCAAAAAACAGTTGTTCAGACCTCGAGGGCTCATTCTGTTTCAATGATAAAAACCCATCTGTTTCCACTGAAAAACCTGTGAGGGGATCGTTTGCAACACTTTGGCACCATTTTTGAGTGAATTGCAGAACGTCAGATTTTTGCTGAAATTGTGACCGCGCGGCTTAGGGATTTTTTCAAAAAAAAGTTGTTCAGACCTCGAGGGCTCATTCTGTTTCCATGATAAAAACCCATCTGTTTCCGCCGAAAAACCTGTCAGGGGATCGTTTGCAACACTTTGGCACCATTTTTGAGTGAATTGCAGAACGTCAGATTTTTGCTGAAATTGTGACCGCGCGGCTTAGGGATTTTTTCAAAAAAAAGTTGTTCAGACCTCGAGGGCTCATTCTATTTCAATGATAAAAACCCATCTGTTTCCTTCAAAAAACCTGTCAGGGGCTCGTTTCCAATACTTTGGCACCATTTTTGAGCGAATTGCAGAACGTCAGATTTTTGCTGAAATTGTGACCGCGCGGCTTAGGGATTTTTTTCAAAAAACAGTTGTTCAGACCTCGAGGGCTCATTCTGTTTCAATGATAAAAACCCATCTGTTTCCACCGAAAAACCTGTGAGGGGATCGTTTGCAACACTTTCGCACCATTTTTGAGTGAATTGCAGAACGTCAGATTTTTGCTGAAATTGTGACCGTGCGGCTTAGGGTTTTTTTTTTTTTAAAGTGTTCAGACCTCGAGGGCTCATTCTGTTTCAATGATAAAAACCCATCTGTTTCCACCGAAAACCTGTCAGGGGATCTTTGCAACACTTTGGCACCATTTTTGAGTGAATTGCAGAACGTCAGATTTTTGCTGAAATTGCGACCGCGCGGCTTAGGGATTTTTTCAAAAAAAAGTTGTTCAGACCTCGAGGGCTCATTCTGTTTCAATGATAAAAACCCATCTGTTTCCACCGAAAAACTTCTCATGGGATCGTTTGCAACACTTTGGCACCATTTTTGAGTGAATTGCAGAACGTCAGATTTTTGCTGAAATTGTGACCGCGCGGCTTAGGGATTTTTTTTAAAAAAAGTTGTTCAGACCTCGAGGGCTCATTCTGTTTCCATGATAAAAACCCATCTGTTTCCACCGAAAAACCTGTCAGGGGATCGTTTGCAACACTTTGGCACCATTTTTGAGTGAATTGCAGAACGTCAGAATTTTTCTGAAATTCTGACCGCGCGGCTTAGGGATTTTTTCAAAAAAAAGTTGTTCAGACCTCGAGGGCTCATTCTGTTTCCATGATAAAAACCCATCTGTTTCCATCAAAAAACCTGTCAGGGGCTCGTTTGCAACACTTTGGCACCATTTTTGAGTGAATTGCAGAACGTCAGATTTTTGCTGAAATTGTGACCGCGCGGCTTAGGGATTTTTTCAAAAAAAAGTTGTTCAGACCTCGAGGGCTCATTCTGTTTCAATGATAAAAACCCATCTGTTTCCATCAAAAAACCTGTCAGGGGCTCGTTTGCAACACTTTGGCACCATTTTTGAGTGAATTGCAGAACGTCAGATTTTTGCTGAAATTGTGACCGCGCGGCTTAGGGATTTTTTCAAAAAAAGGTTTTCAGACCTCGAGGGCTCATTCTGTTTCAATGATAAAAACCCATCTGTTTCCACCAAAAAACCTGTCAGGGGATCGTTTGCAACACTTTGGCACCATTTTTGAGTGAATTGCAGAACGTCAGATTTTTGCTGAAATTGTGACCGTGCGGCTTAGGGTTTTTTTTTTTTTAAAGTGTTCAGACCTCGAGGGCACATTCTGTTTCAATGATAAAAACCCATCTGTTTCCACCGAAAACCTGTCAGGGGATCGTTTGCAACACTTTGGCAACATTTTTGAGTGAATTGCAGAACGTCAGAATTTTGCTGAAATTCTGACCGCGCGGCTTAGGGATTTTTTCAAAAAAAAAAGTTGTTCAGACCTCGAGGGCTCATTCTGTTTCAATGATAAAAACCCATCTGTTTCCATCAAAAAACCTGTCAGGGGCTCGTTTGCAACACTTTGGCACCATTTTTGAGTGAATTGCAGAACGTCAGATTTTTGCTGAAATTGTGACCGCGCGGCTTAGGGATTTTTTTCAAAAAACAGTTGTTCAGACCTCGAGGGCTCATTCTGTTTCAATGATAAAAACCCATCTGTTTCCACTGAAAAACCTGTGAAGGGATCGTTTGCAACACTTTCGCACCATTTTTGAGTGAATTGCAGAACGTCAGATATTTGCTGAAATTGTGACCGCGCGGCTTAGGGATTTTTTCAAAAAAAAGTTGTTCAGACCTCGAGGGCTCATTCTGTTTCCATGATAAAAACCCATCTGTTTCCGCCGAAAAACCTGTCAGGGGATCGTTTGCAACACTTTGGCACCATTTTTGAGTGAATTGCAGAACGTCAGATTTTTGCTGAAATTGTGACCGCGCGGCTTAGGGATTTTTTCCAAAAAAAGTTGTTCAGACCTCGAGGGCTCATTCTGTTTCTATGATAAAAACCCATCTGTTTCCACCAAAAAACCTGTCAGGGGATCGTTTGCAACACTTTGGCACCATTTTTGAGTGAATTGCAGAACGTCAGATTTTTGCTGAAATTGTGACCGCGCGGCTTAGGGATTTTTTTCAAAAAACAGTTGTTCAGACCTCGAGGGCTCATTCTGTTTCAATGATAAAAACCCATCTGTTTCCATCAAAAAACCTGTCAGGGGCTCGTTTGCAACACTTTGGCACCATTTTTGAGTGAATTGCAGAACGTCAGATTTTTGCTGAAATTGTGACCGCGCGGCTTAGGGATTTTTTTCAAAAAACAGTTGTTCAGACCTCGAGGGCTCATTCTGTTTCAATGATAAAAACCCATCTGTTTCCACTGAAAAACCTGTGAGGGGATCGTTTGCAACACTTTGGCACCATTTTTGAGTGAATTGCAGAACGTCAGATTCTTGCTGAAATTGTGACCGCGCGGCTTAGGGATTTTTTCAAAAAAAAGTTGTTCAGACCTCGAGGGCTCATTCTGTTTCCATGATAAAAACCCATCTGTTTCCACCGAAAAACCTGTCAGGGGATCGTTTCCATCACTTTGGCACCATTTTTGAGTGAATTGCAGAACGTCAGATTTTTGCTGAAATTGTGACCGCGCGGCTTAGGGATTTTTTCAAAAAAAAGTTGTTCAGACCTCGAGGGCTCATTCTGTTTCAATGATAAAAACCCATCTGTTTCCTTCAAAAAACCTGTCAGGGGCTCGTTTCCAATACTTTGGCACCATTTTTGAGTGAATTGCAGAACGTCAGATTTTTGCTGAAATTGTGACCGCGCGGCTTAGGGATTTTTTTCAAAAAACAGTTGTTCAGACCTCGAGGGCTCATTCTGTTTCAATGATAAAAACCTATCTGTTTCCACTGAAAAACCTGTGAGGGGATCGTTTGCAACACTTTGGCACCATTTTTGAGTGAATTGCAGAACGTCAGATTTCTGCTGAAATTGTGACCGCGCGGCTTAGGGATTTTTTCAAAAAAAAGTTTTCAGACCTCGAGGGCTCATTCTGTTTCAATGACAAAAACCCATCTGTTTCCACCAAAAAACCTGTCAGGGGATCGTTTGCAACACTTTGGCACCATTTTTGAGTGAATTGCAGAACTTCAGATTTTTCCTGAAATTGTGACCGTGCGGCTTAGGGATTTTTTCAAAAAAAAGGTGTTCAAACCTCGAGGGCTCATTCTGTTTCAATGATAAAAACCCATCTGTTTCCACCGAAAAACCTGTCAGGGGATCGTTTGCAACACTTTCGCACCATTTTTGAGTGAATTGCAGAACGTCAGATTTTTGCTGAAATTGTGACCGTGCGGCTTAGGGTTTTTTTTTTTTTTAAAGTGTTCAGACCTCGAGGGCTCATTCTGTTTCAATGATAAAAACCCATCTGTTTCCACCGAAAACCTGTCAGGGGATCTTTGCAACACTTTGGCACCATTTTTGAGTGAATTGCAGAACGTCAGATTTTTGCTGAAATTGCGACCGCGCGGCTTAGGGATTTTTTCAAAAAAAAGTTGTTCAGACCTCGAGGGCTCATTCTGTTTCCATGATAAAAACCCATCTGTTTCCACCGAAAAACCTGTCAGGGGATCGTTTGCAACACTTTGGCAACATTTTTGAGTGAATTGCAGAACGTCAGTATTTTGCTGAAATTCTGACCGCGCGGCTTAGGGATTTTTTTAAAAAAAAAGTTGTTCAGACCTCGAGGGCTCATTCTGTTTCAATGATAAAAACCCATCTGTTTCCATCAAAAAACCTGTCAGGGGCTCGTTTGCAACACTTTGGCACCATTTTTGAGTGAATTGCAGAACGTCAGATTTTTGCTGAAATTGTGACCGCGCGGCTTAGGGATTTTTTTCAAAAAACAGTTGTTCAGACCTCGAGGGCTCATTCTGTTTCAATGATAAAAACCCATCTGTTTCCACTGAAAAACCTGTGAGGGGATCGTTTGCAACACTTTGGCACCATTTTTGAGTGAATTGCAGAACGTCAGATTTTTGCTGAAATTGTGACCGCGCGGCTTAGGGATTTTTTCAAAAAAAAGTTGTTCAGACCTCGAGGGCTCATTCTGTTTCCATGATAAAAACCCATCTGTTTCCGCCGAAAAACCTGTCAGGGGATCGTTTGCAACACTTTGGCACCATTTTTGAGTGAATTGCAGAACGTCAGATTTTTGCTGAAATTGTGACCGCGCGGCTTAGGGATTTTTTCAAAAAAAAGTTGTTCAGACCTCGAGGGCTCATTCTATTTCAATGATAAAAACCCATCTGTTTCCTTCAAAAAACCTGTCAGGGGCTCGTTTCCAATACTTTGGCACCATTTTTGAGTGAATTGCAGAACGTCAGATTTTTGCTGAAATTGTGACCGCGCGGCTTAGGGATTTTTTCAAAAAAAAGTTGTTCAGACCTCGAGGGCTCATTCTGTTTCAATGATAAAAACCCATCTGTTTCCATCAAAAAACCTGTCAGGGGCTCGTTTGCAACACTTTGGCACCATTTTTGAGTGAATTGCAGAACGTCAGATTTTTGCTGAAATTGTGACCGCGCGGCTTAGGGATTTTTTCAAAAAAAGGTTTTCAGACCTCGAGGGCTCATTCTGTTTCAATGATAAAAACCCATCTGTTTCCACCAAAAAACCTGTCAGGGGATCGTTTGCAACACTTTGGCACCATTTTTGAGTGAATTGCAGAACGTCAGATTTTTGCTGAAATTGTGACCGTGCGGCTTAGGGTTTTTTTTTTTTTAAAGTGTTCAGACCTCGAGGGCACATTCTGTTTCAATGATAAAAACCCATCTGTTTCCACCGAAAACCTGTCAGGGGATCGTTTGCAACACTTTGGCAACATTTTTGAGTGAATTGCAGAACGTCAGAATTTTGCTGAAATTCTGACCGCGCGGCTTAGGGATTTTTTCAAAAAAAAAAGTTGTTCAGACCTCGAGGGCTCATTCTGTTTCAATGATAAAAACCCATCTGTTTCCATCAAAAAACCTGTCAGGGGCTCGTTTGCAACACTTTGGCACCATTTTTGAGTGAATTGCAGAACGTCAGATTTTTGCTGAAATTGTGACCGCGCGGCTTAGGGATTTTTTTCAAAAAACAGTTGTTCAGACCTCGAGGGCTCATTCTGTTTCAATGATAAAAACCCATCTGTTTCCACTGAAAAACCTGTGAAGGGATCGTTTGCAACACTTTCGCACCATTTTTGAGTGAATTGCAGAACGTCAGATATTTGCTGAAATTGTGACCGCGCGGCTTAGGGATTTTTTCAAAAAAAAGTTGTTCAGACCTCGAGGGCTCATTCTGTTTCCATGATAAAAACCCATCTGTTTCCGCCGAAAAACCTGTCAGGGGATCGTTTGCAACACTTTGGCACCATTTTTGAGTGAATTGCATAACGTCAGATTTTTGCTGAAATTGTGACCGCGCGGCTTAGGGATTTTTTCCAAAAAAAGTTGTTCAGACCTCGAGGGCTCATTCTGTTTCTATGATAAAAACCCATCTGTTTCCACCAAAAAACCTGTCAGGGGATCGTTTGCAACACTTTGGCACCATTTTTGAGTGAATTGCAGAACGTCAGATTTTTGCTGAAATTGTGACCGCGCGGCTTAGGGATTTTTTTCAAAAAACAGTTGTTCAGACCTCGAGGGCTCATTCTGTTTCAATGATAAAAACCCATCTGTTTCCATCAAAAAACCTGTCAGGGGCTCGTTTGCAACACTTTGGCACCATTTTTGAGTGAATTGCAGAACGTCAGATTTTTGCTGAAATTGTGACCGCGCGGCTTAGGGATTTTTTTCAAAAAACAGTTGTTCAGACCTCGAGGGCTCATTCTGTTTCAATGATAAAAACCCATCTGTTTCCACTGAAAAACCTGTGAGGGGATCGTTTGCAACACTTTGGCACCATTTTTGAGTGAATTGCAGAACGTCAGATTCTTGCTGAAATTGTGACCGCGCGGCTTAGGGATTTTTTCAAAAAAAAGTTGTTCAGACCTCGAGGGCTCATTCTGTTTCCATGATAAAAACCCATCTGTTTCCACCGAAAAACCTGTCAGGGGATCGTTTCCATCACTTTGGCACCATTTTTGAGTGAATTGCAGAACGTCAGATTTTTGCTGAAATTGTGACCGCGCGGCTTAGGGATTTTTTCAAAAAAAAGTTGTTCAGACCTCGAGGGCTCATTCTGTTTCAATGATAAAAACCCATCTGTTTCCTTCAAAAAACCTGTCAGGGGCTCGTTTCCAATACTTTGGCACCATTTTTGAGTGAATTGCAGAACGTCAGATTTTTGCTGAAATTGTGACCGCGCGGCTTAGGGATTTTTTTCAAAAAACAGTTGTTCAGACCTCGAGGGCTCATTCTGTTTCAATGATAAAAACCTATCTGTTTCCACTGAAAAACCTGTGAGGGGATCGTTTGCAACACTTTGGCACCATTTTTGAGTGAATTGCAGAACGTCAGATTTCTGCTGAAATTGTGACCGCGCGGCTTAGGGATTTTTTCAAAAAAAAGTTTTCAGACCTCGAGGGCTCATTCTGTTTCAATGACAAAAACCCATCTGTTTCCACCAAAAAACCTGTCAGGGGATCGTTTGCAACACTTTGGCACCATTTTTGAGTGAATTGCAGAACTTCAGATTTTTCCTGAAATTGTGACCGTGCGGCTTAGGGATTTTTTCAAAAAAAAGGTGTTCAAACCTCGAGGGCTCATTCTGTTTCAATGATAAAAACCCATCTGTTTCCACCGAAAAACCTGTCAGGGGATCGTTTGCAACACTTTCGCACCATTTTTGAGTGAATTGCAGAACGTCAGATTTTTGCTGAAATTGTGACCGTGCGGCTTAGGGTTTTTTTTTTTTTTAAAGTGTTCAGACCTCGAGGGCTCATTCTGTTTCAATGATAAAAACCCATCTGTTTCCACCGAAAACCTGTCAGGGGATCTTTGCAACACTTTGGCACCATTTTTGAGTGAATTGCAGAACGTCAGATTTTTGCTGAAATTGCGACCGCGCGGCTTAGGGATTTTTTCAAAAAAAAGTTGTTCAGACCTCGAGGGCTCATTCTGTTTCCATGATAAAAACCCATCTGTTTCCACCGAAAAACCTGTCAGGGGATCGTTTGCAACACTTTGGCAACATTTTTGAGTGAATTGCAGAACGTCAGTATTTTGCTGAAATTCTGACCGCGCGGCTTAGGGATTTTTTCAAAAAAAAAGTTGTTCAGACCTCGAGGGCTCATTCTGTTTCAATGATAAAAACCCATCTGTTTCCATCAAAAAACCTGTCAGGGGCTCGTTTGCAACACTTTGGCACCATTTTTGAGTGAATTGCAGAACGTCAGATTTTTGCTGAAATTGTGACCGCGCGGCTTAGGGATTTTTTTCAAAAAACAGTTGTTCAGACCTCGAGGGCTCATTCTGTTTCAATGATAAAAACCCATCTGTTTCCACTGAAAAACCTGTGAGGGGATCGTTTGCAACACTTTGGCACCATTTTTGAGTGAATTGCAGAACGTCAGATTTTTGCTGAAATTGTGACCGCGCGGCTTAGGGATTTTTTCAAAAAAAAGTTGTTCAGACCTCGAGGGCTCATTCTGTTTCCATGATAAAAACCCATCTGTTTCCGCCGAAAAACCTGTCAGGGGATCGTTTGCAACACTTTGGCACCATTTTTGAGTGAATTGCAGAACGTCAGATTTTTGCTGAAATTGTGACCGCGCGGCTTAGGGATTTTTTCAAAAAAAAGTTGTTCAGACCTCGAGGGCTCATTCTATTTCAATGATAAAAACCCATCTGTTTCCTTCAAAAAACCTGTCAGGGGCTCGTTTCCAATACTTTGGCACCATTTTTGAGCGAATTGCAGAACGTCAGATTTTTGCTGAAATTGTGACCGCGCGGCTTAGGGATTTTTTTCAAAAAACAGTTGTTCAGACCTCGAGGGCTCATTCTGTTTCAATGATAAAAACCCATCTGTTTCCACCGAAAAACCTGTGAGGGGATCGTTTGCAACACTTTCGCACCATTTTTGAGTGAATTGCAGAACGTCAGATTTTTGCTGAAATTGTGACCGTGCGGCTTAGGGTTTTTTTTTTTTTAAAGTGTTCAGACCTCGAGGGCTCATTCTGTTTCAATGATAAAAACCCATCTGTTTCCACCGAAAACCTGTCAGGGGATCTTTGCAACACTTTGGCACCATTTTTGAGTGAATTGCAGAACGTCAGATTTTTGCTGAAATTGCGACCGCGCGGCTTAGGGATTTTTTCAAAAAAAAGTTGTTCAGACCTCGAGGGCTCATTCTGTTTCAATGATAAAAACCCATCTGTTTCCACCGAAAAACTTCTCATGGGATCGTTTGCAACACTTTGGCACCATTTTTGAGTGAATTGCAGAACGTCAGATTTTTGCTGAAATTGTGACCGCGCGGCTTAGGGATTTTTTTTAAAAAAAGTTGTTCAGACCTCGAGGGCTCATTCTGTTTCCATGATAAAAACCCATCTGTTTCCACCGAAAAACCTGTCAGGGGATCGTTTGCAACACTTTGGCACCATTTTTGAGTGAATTGCAGAACGTCAGAATTTTTCTGAAATTCTGACCGCGCGGCTTAGGGATTTTTTCAAAAAAAAGTTGTTCAGACCTCGAGGGCTCATTCTGTTTCCATGATAAAAACCCATCTGTTTCCATCAAAAAACCTGTCAGGGGCTCGTTTGCAACACTTTGGCACCATTTTTGAGTGAATTGCAGAACGTCAGATTTTTGCTGAAATTGTGACCGCGCGGCTTAGGGATTTTTTCAAAAAAAAGTTGTTCAGACCTCAGGGGCTCATTCTGTTTCAATGATAAAAACCCATCTGTTTCCATCAAAAAACCTGTCAGGGGCTCGTTTGCAACACTTTGGCACCATTTTTGAGTGAATTGCAGAACGTCAGATTATTGCTGAAATTGTGACCGCGCGGCTTAGGGATTTTTTCAAAAAAAGGTTTTCAGACCTCGAGGGCTCATTCTGTTTCAATGATAAAAACCCATCTGTTTCCACCAAAAAACCTGTCAGGGGATCGTTTGCAACACTTTGGCACCATTTTTGAGTGAATTGCAGAACGTCAGATTTTTGCTGAAATTGTGACCGTGCGGCTTAGGGTTTTTTTTTTTTTAAAGTGTTCAGACCTCGAGGGCACATTCTGTTTCAATGATAAAAACCCATCTGTTTCCACCGAAAACCTGTCAGGGGATCTTTGCAACACTTTGGCACCATTTTTGAGTGAATTGCAAAACGTCAGATTTTTGCTGAAATTGCGACCGCGCGGCTTAGGGATTTTTTCCAAAAAAGTTGTTCAGACCTCGAGGGCTCATTCTGTTTCCATGATAAAAACCCATCTGTTTCCACCGAAAAACCTGTCAGGGGATCGTTTGCAACACTTTGGCAACATTTTTGAGTGAATTGCAGAACGTCAGAATTTTGCTGAAATTCTGACCGCGCGGCTTAGGGATTTTTTCAAAAAAAAAAGTTGTTCAGACCTCGAGGGCTCATTCTGTTTCAATGATAAAAACCCATCTGTTTCCATCAAAAAACCTGTCAGGGGCTCGTTTGCAACACTTTGGCACCATTTTTGAGTGAATTGCAGAACGTCAGATTTTTGCTGAAATTGTGACCGCGCGGCTTAGGGATTTTTTTCAAAAAACAGTTGTTCAGACCTCGAGGGCTCATTCTGTTTCAATGATAAAAACCCATCTGTTTCCACTGAAAAACCTGTGAAGGGATCGTTTGCAACACTTTGGCACCATTTTTGAGTGAATTGCAGAACGTCAGATATTTGCTGAAATTGTGACCGCGCGGCTTAGGGATTTTTTCAAAAAAAAGTTGTTCAGACCTCGAGGGCTCATTCTGTTTCCATGATAAAAACCCATCTGTTTCCGCCGAAAAACCTGTCAGGGGATCGTTTGCAACACTTTGGCACCATTTTTGAGTGAATTGCAGAACGTCAGATTTTTGCTGAAATTGTGACCGCGCGGCTTAGGGATTTTTTCCAAAAAAAGTTGTTCAGACCTCGAGGGCTCATTCTGTTTCTATGATAAAAACCCATCTGTTTCCACCAAAAAACCTGTCAGGGGATCGTTTGCAACACTTTGGCACCATTTTTGAGTGAATTGCAGAACGTCAGATTTTTGCTGAAATTGTGACCGCGCGGCTTAGGGATTTTTTTCAAAAAACAGTTGTTCAGACCTCGAGGGCTCATTCTGTTTCAATGATAAAAACCCATCTGTTTCCATCAAAAAACCTGTCAGGGGCTCGTTTGCAACACTTTGGCACCATTTTTGAGTGAATTGCAGAACGTCAGATTTTTGCTGAAATTGTGACCGCGCGGCTTAGGGATTTTTTTCAAAAAACAGTTGTTCAGACCTCGAGGGCTCATTCTGTTTCAATGATAAAAACCCATCTGTTTCCACTGAAAAACCTGTGAGGGGATCGTTTGCAACACTTTGGCACCATTTTTGAGTGAATTGCAGAACGTCAGATTCTTGCTGAAATTGTGACCGCGCGGCTTAGGGATTTTTTCAAAAAAAAGTTGTTCAGACCTCGAGGGCTCATTCTGTTTCCATGATAAAAACCCATCTGTTTCCACCGAAAAACCTGTCAGGGAATCGTTTCCATCACTTTGGCACCATTTTTGAGTGAATTGCAGAACGTCAGATTTTTGCTGAAATTGTGACCGCGCGGCTTAGGGATTTTTTCAAAAAAAAGTTGTTCAGACCTCGAGGGCTCATTCTGTTTCAATGATAAAAACCCATCTGTTTCCTTCAAAAAACCTGTCAGGGGCTCGTTTCCAATACTTTGGCACCATTTTTGAGTGAATTGCAGAACGTCAGATTTTTGCTGAAATTGTGACCGCGCGGCTTAGGGATTTTTTTCAAAAAACAGTTGTTCAGACCTCGAGGGCTCATTCTGTTTCAATGATAAAAACCTATCTGTTTCCACTGAAAAACCTGTGAGGGGATCGTTTGCAACACTTTGGCACCATTTTTGAGTGAATTGCAGAACGTCAGATTTTTGCTGAAATTGTGACCGAGCGGCTTAGGGATTTTTTCAAAAAAAGGTGTTCAGACCTCGAGGGCTCATTCTGTTTCAATGATAAAAACCCATCTGTTTCCACCGAAAAACCTGTGAGGGGATCGTTTGCAACACTTTGGCACCATTTTTGAGTGAATTGCAGAACGTCAGATTTTTGCAGAAATTGTGACCGAGCGGCTTAGGGATTTTTTCAAAAAAAGTTGTTCAGACCTCGAGGGCTCATTCTGTTTCCATGATAAAAACCCATCTGTTTCCGCCGAAAAACCTGTCAGGGGATCGTTTGCAACACTTTGGCACCATTTTTGAGTGAATTGCAGAACGTCAGATTTTTGTTGAAATTGTGACCGCGCGGCTTAGGGATTTTTTCAAAAAAAAGTTGTTCAGACCTCGAGGGCTCATTCTGTTTCTATGATAAAAACCCATCTGTTTCCACCAAAAAACCTGTCAGGGGATCGTTTGCAACACTTTGGCACCATTTTTGAGTGAATTGCAGAACGTCAGATTTTTGCTGAAATTGTGACCGCGCGGCTTAGGGATTTTTTTCAAAAAACAGTTGTTCAGACCTCGAGGGCTCATTCTGTTTCAATGATAAAAACCCATCTGTTTCCACTGAAAAACCTGTGAAGGGATCGTTTGCAACACTTTGGCACCATTTTTGAGTGAATTGCAGAACGTCAGATATTTGCTGAAATTGTGACCGCGCGGCTTAGGGATTTTTTCAAAAAAAAGTTGTTCAGACCTCGAGGGCTCATTCTGTTTCCATGATAAAAACCCATCTGTTTCCGCCGAAAAACCTGTCAGGGGATCGTTTGCAACACTTTGGCACCATTTTTGAGTGAATTGCAGAACGTCAGATTTTTGCTGAAATTGTGACCGCGCGGTTTAGGGATTTTTTCAAAAAAAAGTTGTTCAGACCTCGAGGGCTCATTCTGTTTCCATGATAAAAACCCATCTGTTTCCATCAAAAAACCTGTCAGGGGCTCGTTTGCAACACTTTTGCACCATTTTTGAGTGAATTGCAGAACGTCAGATTTTGGCTGAAATTGTGACCGCGCGGCTTAGGGATTTTTTCAAAAAAAAGTTGTTCAGACCTCGAGGGCTCATTCTGTTTCAATGATAAAAACCCATCTGTTTCCATCAAAAAACCTGTCAGGGGCTCGTTTGCAACACTTTGGCACCATTTTTGAGTGAATTGCAGAACGTCAGATTATTGCTGAAATTGTGACCGCGCGGCTTAGGGATTTTTTCAAAAAAAGGTTTTCAGACCTCGAGGGCTCATTCTGTTTCAATGATAAAAACCCATCTGTTTCCACCAAAAAACCTGTCAGGGGATCGTTTGCAACACTTTGGCACCATTTTTGAGTGAATTGCAGAACGTCAGATTTTTGCTGAAATTGTGACCGTGCGGCTTAGGGTTTTTTTTTTTTAAAAGTGTTCAGACCTCGAGGGCACATTCTGTTTCAATGATAAAAACCCATCTGTTTCCACCGAAAACCTGTCAGGGGATCTTTGCAACACTTTGGCACCATTTTTGAGTGAATTGCAAAACGTCAGATTTTTGCTGAAATTGCGACCGCGCGGCTTAGGGATTTTTTCAAAAAAAAGTTGTTCAGACCTCGAGGGCTCATTCTGTTTCCATGATAAAAACCCATCTGTTTCCACCGAAAAACCTGTCAGGGGATCGTTTGCAACACTTTGGCAACATTTTTGAGTGAATTGCAGAACGTCAGAATTTTGCTGAAATTCTGACCGCGCGGCTTAGGGATTTTTTCAAAAAAAAAGTTGTTCAGACCTCGAGGGCTCATTCTGTTTCAATGATAAAAACCCATCTGTTTCCATCAAAAAACCTGTCAGGGGCTCGTTTGCAACACTTTGGCACCATTTTTGAGTGAATTGCAGAACGTCAGATTTTTGCTGAAATTGTGACCGCGCGGCTTAGGGATTTTTTTCAAAAAACAGTTGTTCAGACCTCGAGGGCTCATTCTGTTTCAATGATAAAAACCCATCTGTTTCTACTGAAAAACCTGTGAAGGGATCGTTTGCAACACTTTGGCACCATTTTTGAGTGAATTGCAGAACGTCAGATATTTGCTGAAATTGTGACCGCGCGGCTTAGGGATTTTTTCAAAAAAAAGTTGTTCAGACCTCGAGGGCTCATTCTGTTTCCATGATAAAAACCCATCTGTTTCCGCCGAAAAACCTGTCAGGGGATCGTTTGCAACACTTTGGCACCATTTTTGAGTGAATTGCAGAACGTCAGATTTTTGCTGAAATTGTGACCGCGCGGCTTAGGGATTTTTTCAAAAAAAAGTTGTTCAGACCTCGAGGGCTCATTCTGTTTCTATGATAAAAACCCATCTGTTTCCACCAAAAAACCTGTCAGGGGATCGTTTGCAACACTTTGGCACCATTTTTGAGTGAATTGCAGAACGTCAGATTTTTGCTGAAATTGTGACCGCGCGGCTTAGGGATTTTTTTCAAAAAACAGTTGTTCAGACCTCGAGGGCTCATTCTGTTTCAATGATAAAAACCCATCTGTTTCCATCAAAAAACCTGTCAGGGGCTCGTTTGCAACACTTTGGCACCATTTTTGAGTGAATTGCAGAACGTCAGATTTTTGCTGAAATTGTGACCGCGCGGCTTAGGGATTTTTTTCAAAAAAAAGTTGTTCAGACCTCGAGGGCTCATTCTGTTTCCATGATAAAAACCCATCTGTTTCCACCGAAAAACCTGTCAGGGGATCGTTTGCAACACTTTGGCAACATTTTTGAGTGAATTGCAGAACGTCAGAATTTTGCTGAAATTCTGACCGCGCGGCTTAGGGATTTTTTCAAAAAAAAAGTTGTTCAGACCTCGAGGGCTCATTCTGTTTCAATGATAAAAACCCATCTGTTTCCATCAAAAAACCTGTCAGGGGCTCGTTTGCAACACTTTGGCACCATTTTTGAGTGAATTGCAGAACGTCAGATTTTTGCTGAAATTGTGACCGCGCGGCTTAGGGATTTTTTCAAAAAAAAGTTGTTCAGACCTCGAGGGCTCATTCTGATTCAATGATAAAAACCCATCTGTTTCCACCAAAAAACCTGTCAGGGGATCGTTTGCAATACTTTGGCACCATTTTTGAGTGAATTGCAGAACGTCAGATTTTTGCTGAAATTGTGACCGCGCGGCTTAGGGATTTTTTTCAAAAAACAGTTGTTCAGACCTCGAGGGCTCATTCTGTTTCAATGATAAAAACCTATCTGTTTCCACTGAAAAACCTGTGAGGGGATCGTTTGCAACACTTTGGCACCATTTTTGAGTGAATTGCAGAACGTCAGATTTTTGCTGAAATTGTGACCGAGCGGCTTAGGGATTTTTTCAAAAAAAGGTGTTCAGACCTCGAGGGCTCATTCTGTTTCAATGATAAAAACCCATCTGTTTCCACCGAAAAACCTGTGAGGGGATCGTTTGCAACACTTTGGCACCATTTTTGAGTGAATTGCAGAACGTCAGATTTTTGCTGAAATTGTGACCGCGCGGCTTAGGGATTTTTTTCAAAAAACAGTTGTTCAGACCTCGAGGGCTCATTCTGTTTCAATGATAAAAACCCATCTGTTTCCATCAAAAAACCTGTCAGGGGCTCCTTTGCAACACTTTGGCACCATTTTTGAGTGAATTGCAGAACGTCAGATTTTTGCTGAAATTGTGACCGCGCGGCTAAGGGTTTTTTTTGAAAAAACAGTTGTTCAGACCTCGAGGGCTCATTCTGTTTCTATGATAAAAACCCATCTGTTTCCACCGAAAAACCTGTGAGGGGATCGTTTGCAACACTTTGGCACCATTTTTGAGTGAATTGCAGAACGTCAGATTTTTGCTGAAATTGTGACCGCGCGGCTTAGGGATTTTTTTCAAAAAACAGTTGTTCAGACCTCGAGGGCTCATTCTGTTTCAATGATAAAAACCCATCTGTTTCCACTGAAAAACCTGTGAAGGGATCGTTTGCAACACTTTGGCACCATTTTTGAGTGAATTGCAGAACGTCAGATATTTGCTGAAATTGTGACCGCGCGGCTTAGGGATTTTTTCAAAAAAAAGTTGTTCAGACCTCGAGGGCTCATTCTGTTTCCATGATAAAAACCCATCTGTTTCCGCCGAAAAACCTGTCAGGGGATCGTTTGCAACACTTTGGCACCATTTTTGAGTGAATTGCAGAACGTCAGATTTTTGCTGAAATTGTGACCGCGCGGTTTAGGGATTTTTTCAAAAAAAAGTTGTTCAGACCTCGAGGGCTCATTCTGTTTCCATGATAAAAACCCATCTGTTTCCATCAAAAAACCTGTCAGGGGCTCGTTTGCAACACTTTTGCACCATTTTTGAGTGAATTGCAGAACGTCAGATTTTGGCTGAAATTGTGACCGCGCGGCTTAGGGATTTTTTCAAAAAAAAGTTGTTCAGACCTCGAGGGCTCATTCTGTTTCAATGATAAAAACCCATCTGTTTCCATCAAAAAACCTGTCAGGGGCTCGTTTGCAACACTTTGGCACCATTTTTGAGTGAATTGCAGAACGTCAGATTATTGCTGAAATTGTGACCGTGCGGCTTAGGGTTTTTTTTTTTTTAAAGTGTTCAGACCTCGAGGGCACATTCTGTTTCAATGATAAAAACCCATCTGTTTCCACCGAAAACCTGTCAGGGGATCTTTGCAACACTTTGGCACCATTTTTGAGTGAATTGCAAAACGTCAGATTTTTGCTGAAATTGCGACCGCGCGGCTTAGGGATTTTTTCAAAAAAAAGTTGTTCAGACCTCGAGGGCTCATTCTGTTTCCATGATAAAAACCCATCTGTTTCCACCGAAAAACCTGTCAGGGGATCGTTTGCAACACTTTGGCAACATTTTTGAGTGAATTGCAGAACGTCAGAATTTTGCTGAAATTCTGACCGCGCGGCTTAGGGATTTTTTCAAAAAAAAAGTTGTTCAGACCTCGAGGGCTCATTCTGTTTCAATGATAAAAACCCATCTGTTTCCATCAAAAAACCTGTCAGGGGCTCGTTTGCAACACTTTGGCACCATTTTTGAGTGAATTGCAGAACGTCAGATTTTTGCTGAAATTGTGACCGCGCGGCTTAGGGATTTTTTTCAAAAAACAGTTGTTCAGACCTCGAGGGCTCATTCTGTTTCCATGATAAAAACCCATCTGTTTCCACCGAAAAACCTGTCAGGGGATCGTTTGCAACACTTTGGCAACATTTTTGAGTGAATTGCAGAACGTCAGAATTTTGCTGAAATTCTGACCGCGCGGCTTAGGGATTTTTTCAAAAAAAAAGTTGTTCAGACCTCGAGGGCTCATTCTGTTTCAATGATAAAAACCCATCTGTTTCCATCAAAAAAACCTGTCAGGGGCTCGTTTGCAACACTTTGGCACCATTTTTGAGTGAATTGCAGAACGTCAGATTTTTGCTGAAATTGTGACCGCGCGGCTTAGGGATTTTTTCAAAAAAAAGTTGTTCAGACCTCGAGGGCTCATTCTGTTTCAATGATAAAAACCCATCTGTTTCCACCAAAAAACCTGTCAGGGGCTCGTTTGCAACACTTTGGCACCATTTTTGAGTGAATTGCAGAACGTCAGATTTTTGCTGAAATTGTGACCGCGCGGCTTAGGGATTTTTTTCAAAAAACAGTTGTTCAGACCTCGAGGGCTCATTCTGTTTCAATGATAAAAACCCATCTGTTTCCACTGAAAAACCTGTGAAGGGATCGTTTGCAACACTTTGGCACCATTTTTGAGTGAATTGCAGAACGTCAGATTTTTGCTGAAATTGTGACCGCGCGGCTTAGGGATTTTTTCAAAAAAAAGTTGTTCAGACCTCGAGGGCTCATTCTGTTTCAATGATAAAAACCCATCTGTTTCCACCAAAAAACCTGTCAGGGGATCGTTTGCAACACTTTGGCACCATTTTTGAGTGAATTGCAGAACGTCAGATTTTTGCTGAAATTGTGACCGCGCGGCTTAGGGATTTTTTTCAAAAAACAGTTGTACAGACCTCGAGGGCTCATTCTGTTTCAATGATAAAAACCCATCTGTTTCCATCAAAAAACCTGTCAGGGGCTCGTTTGCAACACTTTGGCACCATTTTTGAGTGAATTGCAGAACGTCAGATTTTTGCTGAAATTGTGACCGCGCGGCTAAGGGTTTTTTTTGAAAAAACAGTTGTTCAGACCTCGAGGGCTCATTCTGTTTCAATGATAAAAACCCATCTGTTTCCACCGAAAAACCTGTGAGGGGATCGTTTGCAACACTTTGGCACCATTTTTGAGTGAATTGCAGAACGTCAGAATTTTGCTGAAATTCTGACCGCGCGGCTTAGGGATTTTTTAAAAAAAAAAGTTGTTCAGACCTCGAGGGCTCATTCTGTTTCAATGATAAAAACCCATCTGTTTCCACTGAAAAACCTGTGAAGGGATCGTTTGCAACACTTTGGCACCATTTTTGAGTGAATTGCAGAACGTCAGATTTTTGCTGAAATTGTGACCGCGCGGCTTAGGGATTTTTTCAAAAAAAAGTTGTTCAGACCTCGAGGGCTCATTCTGTTTCAATGATAAAAACCCATCTGTTTCCACCAAAAAACCTGTCAGGGGATCGTTTGCAACACTTTGGCACCATTTTTGAGTGAATTGCAGAACGTCAGATTTTTGCTGAAATTGTGACCGCGCGGCTTAGGGATTTTTTTCAAAAAACAGTTGTACAGACCTCGAGGGCTCATTCTGTTTCAATGATAAAAACCCATCTGTTTCCATCAAAAAACCTGTCAGGGGCTCGTTTGCAACACTTTGGCACCATTTTTGAGTGAATTGCAGAACGTCAGATTTTTGCTGAAATTGTGACCGCGCGGCTAAGGGTTTTTTTTGAAAAAACAGTTGTTCAGACCTCGAGGGCTCATTCTGTTTCAATGATAAAAACCCATCTGTTTCCACCGAAAAACCTGTGAGGGGATCGTTTGCAACACTTTGGCACCATTTTTGAGTGAATTGCAGAACGTCAGATTTTTGCTGAAATTGTGACCGCGCGGCTTAGGGATTTTTTAAAAAAAAAAGGTGTTCAGACCTCGAGGGCTCATTCTGTTTCCATGATAAAAGCCCATCTGTTTCCACAGAAAAACCTGACAGGGGATCGTTTGCAACACTTTGGCACAATGTTTGAGTGAAGTGCAGAACGTCAGATTTTTGCTGAAATTGTGACCGCGCGGCTTAGGGATTTTTTTCAAAAAACAGTTGTTCAGACCTCGAGGGCTCATTCTGTTTCCATGATAAAAACCTATCTGTTTCCACTGAAAAACCTGTGAGGGGATCGTTTGCAACACTTTGGCACCATTTTTGAGTGAATTGCAGAACGTCAGATTTTTGCTGAAATTGTGACCGAGCGGCTTAGGGATTTTTTCAAAAAAAGGTGTTCAGACCTCGAGGGCTCATTCTGTTTCAATGATAAAAACCCATCTGTTTCCACCGAAAAACCTGTGAGTGGATCGTTTGCAACACTTTGGCACCATTTTTGAGTGAATTGCAGAACGTCAGATTTTTGCTGAAATTGTGACCGCGCGGCTTAGGGATTTTTTCAAAAAAAAGGTGTTCAGACCTCGAGGGCTCATTCTGTTTCCATGATAAAAACCCATCTGTTTCCACCGAAAAACCTGTCAGGGGTTGGTTTGCAACACTTTGGCACCATTTTTGAGTGAATTGCAGAACGTCAGATTTTTGCTGAAATTGTGACCGCGCGGCTTAGGGATTTTTTCAAAAAAAAGTTGTTCAGACCTCGAGGGCTCATTCTGTTTCCATGATAAAAACCCATCTGTTTCCCTCAAAAAACCTGTCAGGGGCTCGTTTGCAACACTTTGGCACCATTTTTGAGTGAATTGCAGAACGTCAGATTTTTGCTAAAATTGTGACCGCGCGGCTTCGGGATTTTTTCAAAAAAAAGTTGTTCAGACCTCGAGGGCTCATTCTGTTTCCATGATAAAAGCCCATCTGTTTCCACAGAAAAACCTGTCAAGGGATCGTTTGCAACACTTTGGCACCATTTTTGAGTGAATTGCAGAACGTCAGATTTTTGCTGAAATTGTGACCGCGCGGCTTAGGGATTTTTTCAAAAAAAGGTTTTCAGACCTCGAGGACTCATTCTCTTTCAATGATAAAAACCCATCTGTTTCCACCAAAAAACCTGTCAGGGGATCGTTTGCAACACTTTGGCACCATTTTTGAGTGAATTGCAGAACGTCAGATTTTTGCTGAAATTGTGACCGCGCGGCTTAGGGATTTTTTCAAAAAAAAGGTGTTCAAACCTCGAGGGCTCATTCTGTTTCAATGATAAAAACCCATCTGTTTCCACCGAAAAACCTGTCAGGGGATCGTTTCCATCACTTTGGCACCATTTTTGAGTGAATTGCAGAACGTCAGATTTTTGCTGAAATTGTGACCGTGCGGCTTAGCGATTTTTTTTTTTAAAAAAGTGTTCAGACATCGAGGGCTCATTCTGTTTCAGTCATAAAAACCCATCTGTTTCCACCGAAAACCTGTCAGGGGATCTTTGCAACACTTTGGCACCATTTTTGAGTGAATTGCAGAACGTCAGATTTTTGCTGAAATTGCGACCGCGCGGCTTAGGGATTTTTTTAAAAAAAAGGTGTTCAGACCTCGAGGGCTCATTCTGTTTCAATGATAAAAACCCATCTGTTTCCACCAAAAAACCTGTCAGGGGATCGTTTGCAACACTTTGGCACCATTTTTGAGTGAATTGCAGAACGTCAGATTTTTGCTGAAATTGTGACCGCGCGGCTTAGGGATTTTTTTTTAAAAAAAGGTGTTCAGACCTCGAGGGCTCATTCTGTTTCAATGATAAAAACCCATCTGTTTCCACCAAAAAACCTGTCAGGGGATGGTTTGCAACACTTTGGCACCATTTTTGAGTGAATTGCAGAACGTCAGATTTTAGCTGAAATTGTGACCGCGCGGCTTCGGGATTTTTTCAAAAAAAATTTGTTTAGACCTCGAGGGCTCATTCTGTTTCCATGATAAAAGACAATCTGTTTCCACAGAAAAACCTGTCAGGGGATCGATTGCAACACTTTGGCACCATTTTTGAGTGAATTGCAGAACGTCAGATTTTTGCTGAAATTGTGACCGCGCGGCTTAGGGATTTTTTCAAAAAAAGGTGTTCAGACCTCGAGGGCTCATTCTGTTTCAATGATAAAAACCCATCTGTTTCCACCGAAAAACCTGTGAGGGGATCGTTTGCAACACTTTCGCACCATTTTTGAGTGAATTGCAGAACGTTAGATGTTTGCTGAAATTGTGACCGTGCGGCTTAGGGATTTTTTTTTAAAAAAAGTGTTCAGACCTCGAGGGCTCATTCTGTTTCAATGATAAAAACCCATCTGTTTCCACCGAAAACCTGTCAGGGGATCGTTTGCAACACTTTGGCACCATTTTTGAGTGAATTGCAGAACGTCAGATTTTTGCTGAAATTGTGACCGCGCGGCTTAGGGATTTTTTGAAAAAAAAAGGTTTTCAGACCTCGAGGGCTCATTCTGTTTCAATGATAAAAACCCAACTGTTTCCACCGAAAAACCTGTCCGGGGATCGTTTGCAACACTTTGGCACCATTTTTGAGTGAATTGCAGAGCGTCAGATTTTTGCTGAAATTGTGACCGCGCGGCTTAGGGATTTTTTTTAAAAAAAGGTGTTCAGACCTCGAGGGCTCATTCTGTTTCAATGATAAAAACCCATCTGTTTCCCTCAAAAAACCTGTCAGTGGATCTTTGCAACACTTTGGCAACATTTTTGAGTGAATTGCAGAACGTCAGATTTTTGCTGAAATTGTGACCGCGCGGCTTAGGGATTTTTTTTAAAAAAAGTTGTTCAGACCTCGAGGGCTCATTCTGTTTCCATGATAAAAACCCATCTGTTTCCACCGAAAAACCTGTCAGGGGATCGTTTGCAACACTTTGGCACCATTTTTGAGTGAATTGCAGAACGTCAGAATTTTGCTGAAATTCTGACCGCGCGGCTTAGGGATTTTTTCAAAAAAAAGTTGTTCAGACCTCGAGGGCTCATTCTGTTTCAATGATAAAAACCCATCTGTTTCCACCAAAAAACCTGTCAGGGGATCGTTTGCAACACTTTGGCACCATTTTTGAGTGAATTGCAGAACGTCAGATTTTTGCTGAAATTGTGACCGCGCGGCTTAGGGATTTTTTCAAAAAAAAAGGTGTTCAAACCTCGAGGGCTCATTCTGTTTCAATGATAAAAACCCATCTGTTTCCACCGAAAAACCTGTGAGGGGATCGTTTGCAACACTTTCGCACCATTTTTGAGTGAATTGCAGAACGTCAGATTTTTGCTGAAATTGTGACCGTGCGGCTTAGGGATTTTTTTTTTTAAAAAGTGTTCAGACCTCGAGGGCTCATTCTGTTTCAATGATAAAAACCCATCTGTTTCCACCGAAAACCTGTCAGGGGATCTTTGCAACACTTTGGCACCATTTTTGAGTGAATTGCAGAACGTCAGATTTTTGCTGAAATTGCGACTGCGCGGCTTAGGGATTTTTTCAAAAAAAAGTTGTTCAGACCTTGAGGGCTTATTCTGTTTCCATGATAAAAACCCATCTGTTTCCATCCAAAAACCTGTCAGGGGATCGTTTGCAACACTTTGGCACCATTTTTGAGTGAATTGCAGAACGTCAGATTTTTGCTGAAATTGTGACCGCGCGGCTTAGGGAATTTTTCAAAAAAAGGTTTTTAGACCTCGAGGGCTCATTCTGTTTCAATGATAAAAACCCATCTGTTTCCACCAAAAAACCTGTCAGGGGATCGTTTGCAACACTTTGGCACCATTTTTGAGTGAATTGCAGAACGTCAGATTTTTGCTGAAATTGTGACCGCGCGGCTTAGGGATTTTTTCAAAAAAAAGTTGTTCAGACCTCGAGGGCTCATTCTGTTTCAATGATAAAAACCCATCTGTTTCCACCGAAAAACTTCTCATGGGATCGTTTGCAACACTTTGGCACCATGTTTGAGTGAATTGCAGAACGTCAGATTTTTGCTGAAATTGTGACCGCGCGGCTTAGGGATTTTTTCAAAAAAAAGTTGTTCAGACCTCGAGGGCTCATTCTGTTTCCATGATAAAAACCCATCTGTTTCCACCGAAAAACCTGTCAGGGGATCGTTTCCATCACTTTGGCACCATTTTTCAGTGAATTGCAGAACGTCAGATTTTTGCTGAAATTGTGACCGCGCGGCTTAGGGATTTTTTGAAAAAAAAGTTGTTCAGACCTCGAGGGCTCATTCTGTTTCAATGATAAAAACCCATCTGTTTCCTTCAAAAAACCTGTCAGGGGATCGTTTGCAACACTTTGGCACCATTTTTGAGTGAATTGCAGAACGTCAGATTTTTGCTGAAATTGTGACCGTGCGGCTTAGGGATTTTTTTTTAAAAAAAGTGTTCAGACCTCGAGGGCTCATTCTGTTTCAATGATAAAAACCCATCTGTTTCCACCGAAAACCTGTCAGGGGATCGTTTGCAACACTTTGGCACCATTTTTGAGTGAATTGCAGAACGTCAGATTTTTGCTGAAATTGTGACCGCGCGGCTTAGGGATTTTTTGAAAAAAAAGGTTTTCAGACCTCGAGGGCTCATTCTGTTTCAATGATAAAAACCCAACTGTTTCCACCGAAAAACCTGTCCGGGGATCGTTTGCAACACTTTGGCACCATTTTTGAGTGAATTGCAGAGCGTCAGATTTTTGCTGAAATTGTGACCGCGCGGCTTAGGGATTTTTTTTAAAAAAAGGTGTTCAGACCTCGAGGGCTCATTCTGTTTCAATGATAAAAACCCATCTGTTTCCCTCAAAAAACCTGTCAGTGGATCTTTGCAACACTTTGGCAACATTTTTGAGTGAATTGCAGAACGTCAGATTTTTGCTGAAATTGTGACCGCGCGGCTTAGGGATTTTTTTTAAAAAAAGTTGTTCAGACCTCGAGGGCTCATTCTGTTTCCATGATAAAAACCCATCTGTTTCCACCGAAAAACCTGTCAGGGGATCGTTTGCAACACTTTGGCACCATTTTTGAGTGAATTGCAGAACGTCAGAATTTTGCTGAAATTCTGACCGCGCGGCTTAGGGATTTTTTCAAAAAAAAGTTGTTCAGACCTCGAGGGCTCATTCTGTTTCAATGATAAAAACCCATCTGTTTCCACCAAAAAACCTGTCAGGGGATCGTTTGCAACACTTTGGCACCATTTTTGAGTGAATTGCAGAACGTCAGATTTTTGCTGAAATTGTGACCGCGCGGCTTAGGGATTTTTTCAAAAAAAAAGGTGTTCAAACCTCGAGGGCTCATTCTGTTTCAATGATAAAAACCCATCTGTTTCCACCGAAAAACCTGTGAGGGGATCGTTTGCAACACTTTCGCACCATTTTTGAGTGAATTGCAGAACGTCAGATTTTTGCTGAAATTGTGACCGTGCGGCTTAGGGATTTTTTTTTTAAAAAAGTGTTCAGACCTCGAGGGCTCATTCTGTTTCAATGATAAAAACCCATCTGTTTCCACCGAAAACCTGTCAGGGGATCTTTGCAACACTTTGGCACCATTTTTGAGTGAATTGCAGAACGTCAGATTTTTGCTGAAATTGCGACTGCGCGGCTTAGGGATTTTTTCAAAAAAAAGTTGTTCAGACCTTGAGGGCTTATTCTGTTTCCATGATAAAAACCCATCTGTTTCCATCCAAAAACCTGTCAGGGGATCGTTTGCAACACTTTGGCACCATTTTTGAGTGAATTGCAGAACGTCAGATTTTTGCTGAAATTGTGACCGCGCGGCTTAGGGAATTTTTCAAAAAAAGGTTTTTAGACCTCGAGGGCTCATTCTGTTTCAATGATAAAAACCCATCTGTTTCCACCAAAAAACCTGTCAGGGGATCGTTTGCAACACTTTGGCACCATTTTTGAGTGAATTGCAGAACGTCAGATTTTTGCTGAAATTGTGACCGCGCGGCTTAGGGATTTTTTCAAAAAAAAGTTGTTCAGACCTCGAGGGCTCATTCTGTTTCAATGATAAAAACCCATCTGTTTCCACCGAAAAACTTCTCATGGGATCGTTTGCAACACTTTGGCACCATGTTTGAGTGAATTGCAGAACGTCAGATTTTTGCTGAAATTGTGACCGCGCGGCTTAGGGATTTTTTCAAAAAAAAGTTGTTCAGACCTCGAGGGCTCATTCTGTTTCCATGATAAAAACCCATCTGTTTCCACCGAAAAACCTGTCAGGGGATCGTTTCCATCACTTTGGCACCATTTTTCAGTGAATTGCAGAACGTCAGATTTTTGCTGAAATTGTGACCGCGCGGCTTAGGGATTTTTTGAAAAAAAAGTTGTTCAGACCTCGAGGGCTCATTCTGTTTCAATGATAAAAACCCATCTGTTTCCTTCAAAAAACCTGTCAGGGGATCGTTTGCAACACTTTGGCACCATTTTTGAGTGAATTGCAGAACGTCAGATTTTTGCTGAAATTGTGACCGCGCGGCTTAGGGATTTTTTCAAAAAAAGGTTTTTAGACCTCGAGGGCTCATTCTGTTTCAATGATAAAAACCCATCTGTTTCCACCAAAAAACCTGTCAGGGGATCGTTTGCAACACTTTGGCACCATTTTTGAGTGAATTGCAGAACGTCAGATTTTTGATGAAATTGTGACCGCGCGGCTTAGGGATTTTTTCAAAAAAAAAGGTGTTCAAACCTTGAGGGCTCATTCTGTTTCAATGATAAAAACCCATCTGTTTCCACCGAAAAACCTGTGAGGGGATCGTTTGCAACACTTTCGCACCATTTTTGAGTGAATTGCAGAACGTCAGATTTTTGCTGAAATTGTGACCGTGCGGCTTAGCGATTTTTTTTTTTAAAAAAGTGTTCAGACATCGAGGGCTCATTCTGTTTCAGTCATAAAAACCCATCTGTTTCCACCGAAAACCTGTCAGGGGATCTTTGCAACACTTTGGCACCATTTTTGAGTGAATTGCAGAACGTCAGATTTTTGCTGAAATTGCGACTGCGCGGCTTAGGGATTTTTTCAAAAAAAAGTTGTTCAGACCTTGAGGGCTTATTCTGTTTCCATGATAAAAACCCATCTGTTTCCATCCAAAAACCTGTCAGGGGATCGTTTGCAACACTTTGGCACCATTTTTGAGTGAATTGCAGAACGTCAGATTTTTGCTGAAATTGTGACCGCGCGGCTTAGGGAATTTTTCAAAAAAAGGTTTTTAGACCTCGAGGGCTCATTCTGTTTCAATGATAAAAACCCATCTGTTTCCACCAAAAAACCTGTCAGGGGATCGTTTGCAACACTTTGGCACCATTTTTGAGTGAATTGCAGAACGTCAGATTTTTGCTGAAATTGTGACCGCGCGGCTTAGGGATTTTTTCAAAAAAAAGTTGTTCAGACCTCGAGGGCTCATTCTGTTTCAATGATAAAAACCCATCTGTTTCCACCGAAAAACTTCTCATGGGATCGTTTGCAACACTTTGGCACCATGTTTGAGTGAATTGCAGAACGTCAGATTTTTGCTGAAATTGTGACCGCGCGGCTTAGGGATTTTTTCAAAAAAAAGTTGTTCAGACCTCGAGGGCTCATTCTGTTTCCATGATAAAAACCCATCTGTTTCCACCGAAAAACCTGTCAGGGGATCGTTTCCATCACTTTGGCACCATTTTTCAGTGAATTGCAGAACGTCAGATTTTTGCTGAAATTGTGACCGCGCGGCTTAGGGATTTTTTCAAAAAAAAGTTGTTCAGACCTCGAGGGCTCATTCTGTTTCAATGATAAAAACCCATCTGTTTCCTTCAAAAAACCTGTCAGGGGATCGTTTGCAACACTTTGGCACCATTTTTGAGTGAATTGCAGAACGTCAGATTTTTGCTGAAATTGTGACCGCGCGGCTTAGGGATTTTTTCAAAAAAAGGTTTTTAGACCTCGAGGGCTCATTCTGTTTCAATGATAAAAACCCATCTGTTTCCACCAAAAAACCTGTCAGGGGATCGTTTGCAACACTTTGGCACCATTTTTGAGTGAATTGCAGAACGTCAGATTTTTGCTGAAATTGTGACCGCGCGGCTTAGGGATTTTTTCAAAAAAAAAGGTGTTCAAACCTTGAGGGCTCATTCTGTTTCAATGATAAAAACCCATCTGTTTCCACCGAAAAACCTGTGAGGGGATCGTTTGCAACACTTTCGCACCATTTTTGAGTGAATTGCAGAACGTCAGATTTTTGCTGAAATTGTGACCGTGCGGCTTAGGGATTTTTTTTTTTTAAAAAGTGTTCAGACCTCGAGGGCTCATTCTGTTTCAATGATAAAAACCCATCTGTTTCCACCGAAAACCTGTCAGGGGATCTTTGCAACACTTTGGCACCATTTTTGAGTGAATTGCAGAACGTCAGATTTTTGCTGAAATTGCGACCGCGCGGCTTAGGGATTTTTTCAAAAAAAAGTTGTTCATACCTCGAGGGCTCATTCTGTTTCAATGATAAAAACCTATCTGTTTCCACTGAAAAACCTGTGAGGGGATCGTTTGCAACACTTTGGCACCATTTTTGAGTGAATTGCAGAACGTCAGATTTTTGCTGAAATTGTGACCGAGCGGCTTAGGGATTTTTTCAAAAAAAGGTGTTCAGACCTCGAGGGCTCATTCTGTTTCAATGATAAAAACCCATCTGTTTCCACCGAAAAACCTGTGAGTGGATCGTTTGCAACACTTTGGCACCATTTTTGAGTGAATTGCAGAACATCAGATTTTTGCTGAAATTGTGACCGCGCGGCTTAGGGATTTTTTCAAAAAAAAGGTGTTCAGACCTCGAGGGCTCATTCTGTTTCCATGATAAAAACCCATCTGTTTCCACCGAAAAACCTGTCAGGGGATGGTTTGCAACACTTTGGCACCATTTTTGAGTGAATTGCAGAACGTCAGATTTTTGCTGAAATTGGGACCGCGCGGCTTAGGGATTTTTTCAAAAAAAAGGTGTTCAGACCTCGAGGGCTCATTCTGTTTCCATGATAAAAACCCATCTGTTTCCCTCAAAAAACCTGTCAGGGGCTCGTTTGCAACACTTTGGCACCATTTTTGAGTGAATTGCAGAACGTCAGATTTTTGCTAAAATTGTGACCGCGCGGCTTCGGGATTTTTTCAAAAAAAGGTTTTCAGACCTCGAGGACTCATTCTGTTTCAATGATAAAAACCCATCTGTTTCCACCAAAAAACCTGTCAGGGGATCGTTTGCAACACTTTGGCACCATTTTTGAGTGAATTGCAGAACGTCAGATTTTTGCTGAAATTGTGACCGCGCGGCTTAGGGATTTTTTCAAAAAAAAGGTGTTCAAACCTCGAGGGCTCATTCTGTTTCAATGATAAAAACCCATCTGTTTCCACCGAAAAACCTGTCAGGGGATCGTTTCCATCACTTTGGCACCATTTTTGAGTGAATTGCAGAACGTCAGATTTTTGCTGAAATTGTGACCGTGCGGCTTAGCGATTTTTTTTTTTTAAAAAAGTGTTCAGACATCGAGGGCTCATTCTGTTTCAGTCATAAAAACCCATCTGTTTCCACCGAAAACCTGTCAGGGGATCTTTGCAACACTTTGGCACCATTTTTGAGTGAATTGCAGAACGTCAGATTTTTGCTGAAATTGTGACCGCGCGGCTTAGGGATTTTTTGAAAAAAAAGGTTTTCAGACCTCGAGGGCTCATTCTGTTTCAATGATAAAAACCCAACTGTTTCCACCGAAAAACCTGTCCGGGGATCGTTTGCAACACTTTGGCACCATTTTTGAGTGAATTGCAGAGCGTCAGATTTTTGCTGAAATTGTGACCGCGCGGCTTAGGGATTTTTTTAAAAAAAAGTTGTTCAGACCTCGAGGGCTCATTCTGTTTCCATGATAAAAACCCATCTGTTTCCACCGAAAAACCTGTCAGGGGATCGTTTGCAACACTTTGGCACCATTTTTGAGTGAATTGCAGAATGTCAGAATTTTGCTGAAATTCTGACCGCGCGGCTTAGGGATTTTTTCAAAAAAAAGTTGTTCAGACCTCGAGGGCTCATTCTGTTTCAATGATAAAAACCCATCTGTTTCCACCAAAAAACCTGTCAGGGGATCGTTTGCAACACTTTGGCACCATTTTTGAGTGAATTGCAGAACGTCAGATTTTTGCTGAAATTGTGACCGCGCGGCTTAGGGATTTTTTCAAAAAAAAAGGTGTTCAAACCTCGAGGGCTCATTCTGTTTCAATGATAAAAACCCATCTGTTTCCACCGAAAAACCTGTGAGGGGATCGTTTGCAACACTTTCGCACCATTTTTGAGTGAATTGCAGAACGTCAGATTTTTGCTGAAATTGTGACCGTGCGGCTTAGGGATTTTTTTTTAAAAAAAGTGTTCAGACCTCGAGGGCTCATTCTGTTTCAATGATAAAAACCCATCTGTTTCCACCGAAAACCTGTCAGGGGATCTTTGCAACACTTTGGCACCATTTTTGAGTGAATTGCAGAACGTCAGATTTTTGCTGAAATTGCGACTGCGCGGCTTAGGGATTTTTTCAAAAAAAAGTTGTTCAGACCTTGAGGGCTTATTCTGTTTCCATGATAAAAACCCATCTGTTTCCATCCAAAAACCTGTCAGGGGCTCGTTTGCAACACTTTGGCACCATTTTTGAGTGAATTGCAGAACGTCAGATTTTTGCTGAAATTGTGACCGCGCGGCTTAGGGAATTTTTCAAAAAAAGGTTTTTAGACCTCGAGGGCTCATTCTGTTTCAATGATAAAAACCCATCTGTTTCCACCAAAAAACCTGTCAGGGGATCGTTTGCAACACTTTGGCACCATTTTTGAGTGAATTGCAGAACGTCAGATTTTTGCTGAAATTGTGACCGCGCGGCTTAGGGATTTTTTCAAAAAAAAGTTGTTCACACCTCGAGGGCTCATTCTGTTTCAATGATAAAAACCCATCTGTTTCCACCGAAAAACTTCTCATGGGATCGTTTGCAACACTTTGGCACCATTTTTGAGTGAATTGCAGAACGTCAGATTTTTGCTGAAATTGTGACCGCGCGGCTTAGGGATTTTTTCAAAAAAAAGTTGTTCAGACCTCGAGGGCTCATTCTGTTTCCATGATAAAAACCCATCTGTTTCCACCGAAAAACCTGTCAGGGGATCGTTTCCATCACTTTGGCACCATTTTTGAGTGAATTGCAGAACGTCAGATTTTTGCTGAAATTGTGACCGCGCGGCTTAGGGATTTTTTCAAAAAAAGGTTTTTAGACCTCGAGGGCTCATTCTGTTTCAATGATAAAAACCCATCTGTTTCCACCAAAAAACCTGTCAGGGGATCGTTTGCAACACTTTGGCACCATTTTTGAGTGAATTGCAGAACGTCAGATTTTTGCTGAAATTGTGACCGCGCGGCTTAGGGATTTTTTTTTTAAAAAAGTGTTCAGACCTCGAGGGCTCATTCTGTTTCAATGATAAAAACCCATCTGTTTCCACCGAAAACCTGTCAGGGGATCTTTGCAACACTTTGGCACCATTTTTGAGTGAATTGCAGAACGTCAGATTTTTGCTGAAATTGCGACCGCGCGGCTTAGGGATTTTTTAAAAAAAAAGTTGTTCAGACCTCGAGGGCTCATTCTGTTTCAATGATAAAAACCTATCTGTTTCAACCGAAAAACTTCTCATGGGATTGTTTGCAACACTTTGGCACCATTTTTGAGTGAATTGCAGAACGTCAGATTTTTGCTGAAATTGTGACCGCGCGGCTTAGGGATTTTTTTAAAAAAAAGTTGTTCAGACCTCGAGGGCTCATTCTGTTTCCATGATAAAAACCCATCTGTTTCCACCGAAAAACCTGTCAGGGGATCGTTTGCAACACTTTGGCACCATTTTTGAGTGACTTGCAGAACGTCAGAATTTTGCTGAAATTCTGACCGCGCGGCTTAGGGATTTTTTCAAAAAAAAGTTGTTCAGACCTCGAGGGCTCATTCTGTTTCAATGATAAAAACCCATCTGTTTCCACCAAAAAACCTGTCAGGGGATCGTTTGCAACACTTTGGCAACATTTTTGAGTGAATTGCTGAACGTCAGATTTTTGCTGAAATTGTGACCGCGCGGCTTAGGGATTTTTTCAAAAAAAAGGTGTTCAAACGTCGAGGGCTCATTCTGTTTCAATGATAAAAACCCATCTGTTTCCACCGAAAAACCTGTGAGGGGATCGTTTGCAACACTTTCGCACCATTTTTGAGTGAATTGCAGAACGTCAGATTTTTGCTGAAATTGTGACCGTGCGGCTTAGGGATTTTTTTTTAAAAAAAGTGTTCAGACCTCGAGGGCTCATTCTGTTTCAATGATAAAAACCCATCTGTTTCCACCGAAAACCAGTCAGGGGATCTTTGCAACACTTTGGCACCATTTTTGAGTGAATTGCAGAACGTCAGATTTTTGCTGAAATTGCGACCGCGCGGCTTAGGGATTTTTTCAAAAAAAAGTTGTTCAGACCTCGAGGGCTCATTCTGTTTCAATGATAAAAACCCATCTGTTTCCACCAAAAAACTTCTCATGGGATCGTTTGCAACACTTTGGCACCATTTTTGAGTGAATTGCAGAACGTCAGATTTTTGCTGAAATTGTGACCGCGCGGCTTAGGGATTTTTTTAAAAAAAAGTTGTTCAGACCTCGAGGGCTCATTCTGTTTCCATGATAAAAACACATCTGTTTCCACCGAAAAACCTGTCAGGGGATCGTTTGCAACACTTTGGCACCATTTTTGAGTGAATTGCAGAACGTCAGATTTTTGCTGAAATTGTGACCGCGCGGCTTAGGGGTTTTTTCAAAAAAAAGTTGTTCAGACCTCGAGGGCTCATTCTGTTTCAATGATAAAAACCCATCTGTTTCCACCAAAAAACCTGTCAGGGGATCGTTTGCAACACTTTGGCGCCATTTTTGAGTGAATTGCAGAACGTCAGACTTTTGCTGAAATTTGTGACCGCGCGGCTTAGGGATTTTTTCAAAAAAAAAAGGTGTTCAAACCTCGAGGGCTCATTCTGTTTCAATGATAAAAACCCATCTGTTTCCACCGAAAAACCTGTGAGGGGATCGTTTGCAACACTTTGGCACCATTTTTGAGTGAATTGCAGAACGTCAGATTTTTGCTGAAATTGTGACCGCGCGGCTTCGGGATTTTTTCAAAAAAAAGTTGTTCAGACCTCGAGGGCTCATTCTGTTTCCATGATAAAAGCCAATCTGTTTCCACAGAAAAACCTGTCAGGGGATCGTTTGCAACACTTTGGCACCATTTTTGAGTGAATTGCAGAACGTCAGATTTTTGCTGAAATTGTGACCGCGCGGCTTAGGGATTTTTTCAAAAAAAGGTGTTCAGACTCGAGGGCTCATTCTGTTTCAATGATAAAAACCCATCTGTTTCCACCGAAAAACCTGTGAGGGGATCGTTTGCAACACTTTCGCACCATTTTTGAGTGAATTGCAGAACGTTAGATTTTTGCTGAAATTGTGACCGTGCGGCTTAGGGATTTTTTTTTTAAAAAAGTGTTCAGACCTCGAGGGCTCATTCTGTTTCAATGATAAAAACCCATCTGTTTCCACCGAAAACCTGTCAGGGGATCGTTTGCAACACTTTGGCACCATTTTTGAGTGAATTGCAGAACGTCAGATTTTTGCTGAAATTGCGACCGCGCGGCTTAGGGATTTTTTCAAAAAAAAGTTGTTCAGACCTCCAGGGCTCATTCTGTTTCAATGATAAAAACCCATCTGTATCCACCGAAAAACCTGTGCGGGGATCGTTTGCAACACTTTGGCACCATTTTTGAGTGAATTGCAGAACGTCAGATTTTTGCTGAAATTGTGACCGCGCGGCTTAGGGATTTTTTTTAAAAAAGGTGTTCAGACCTCGAGGGCTCAATCTGTTTCAATGATAAAAACCCATCTGTTTCCACCGAAAAACCTGTCAGGGGATGGTTTGCAACACTTTGGCACCATTTTTGAGTGAATTGCAGAACGTCAGATTTTAGCTGAAATTGTGACCGCTCGGCTTAGGGATTTTTTTCAAAAAACAGTTGTTCAGACCTCGAGGGCTCATTCTGTTTCAATGATAAAAACCCATCTGTTTCCACACAAAAATCTGTGAGGGGATCGTTTGCAACACTTTGGCACCATTTTTGAGTGAATTGCAGAACGTAAGATTTTTGCTGAAATTGTGACCGCGCGGCTTCGGGATTTTTTCAAAAAAAAGTTGTTCAGACCTCGAGGGCTCATTCTGTTTCCATGATAAAAGCCAATCTGTTTCCACAGAAAAACCTGTCAGGGGATCGTTTGCAACACTTTGGCACCATTTTTGAGTGAATTGCAGAACGTCAGATTTTTGCTGAAATTGTGACCGTGCGGCTTAGGGATTTTTTTTTTTAAAAAGTGTTCAGACCTCGAGGGCTCATTCTGTTTCAATGATAAAAACCCATCTGTTTCCACCGAAAACCTGTCAGGGGATCTTTGCAACACTTTGGCACCATTTTTGAGTGAATTGCAGAACGTCAGATTTTTGCTGAAATTGCGACCGCGCGGCTTAGGGATTTTTTCAAAAAAAAGTTGTTCAGACCTTGAGGGCTCATTCTGTTTCAATGATAAAAACCCATCTGTATCCACCGAAAAACCTGTCCGGGGATCGTTTGCAACACTTTGGCACCATTTTTGAGTGAATTGCAGAACGTCAGATTTTTGCTGAAATTGTGACCGCGCGGCTTAGGGATTTTTTTTAAAAAAGGTGTTCAGACCTCGAGGGCTCAATCTGTTTCAATGATAAAAACCCATCTGTTTCCACCGAAAAACCTGTCAGGGGATGGTTTGCAACACTTTGGCACCATTTTTGAGTGAATTGCAGAACGTCAGATTTTAGCTGAAATTGTGACCGCTCGGCTTAGGGATTTTTTTCAAAAAACAGTTGTTCAGACCTCGAGGGCTCATTCTGTTTCAATGATAAAAACCCATCTGTTTCCACACAAAAATCTGTGAGGGGATCGTTTGCAACACTTTGGCACCATTTTTGAGTGAATTGCAGAACGTCAGATTTTTGCTGAAATTGTGACCGCGCGGCTTCGGGATTTTTTCAAAAAAAAGTTGTTCAGACCTCGAGGGCTCATTCTGTTTCCATGATAAAAGCCAATCTGTTTCCACAGAAAAACCTGTCAGGGGATCGTTTGCAACACTTTGGCACCATTTTTGAGTGAATTGCAGAACGTCAGATTTTTGCTGAAATTGTGACCGTGCGGCTTAGGGATTTTTTTTTTTAAAAAGTGTTCAGACCTCGAGGGCTCATTCTGTTTCAATGATAAAAACCCATCTGTTTCCACCGAAAACCTGTCAGGGGATCTTTGCAACACTTTGGCACCATTTTTGAGTGAATTGCAGAACGTCAGATTTTTGCTGAAATTGCGACCGCGCGGCTTAGGGATTTTTTCAAAAAAAAGTTGTTCAGACCTCGAGGGCTCATTCTGTTTCAATGATAAAAACCTATCTGTTTCCACCGAAAAACTTCTCATGGGATTGTTTGCAACACTTTGGCACCATTTTTGAGTGAATTGCAGAACGTCAGATTTTTGCTGAAATTGTGACCGCGCGGCTTAGGGATTTTTTCAAAAAAAAGGTGTTCAAACGTCGAGGGCTCATTCTGTTTCAATGATAAAAACCCATCTGTTTCCACCGAAAAACCTGTGAGGGGATCGTTTGCAACACTTTCGCACCTTTTTTGAGTGAATTGCATAAAGTCAGATTTTTGCTGAAATTGTGACCGTGCGGCTTAGGGATTTTTTTTTAAAAAAAGTGTTCAGACCTCGAGGGCTCATTCTGTTTCAATGATAAAAACCCATCTGTTTCCACCGAAAACCAGTCAGGGGATCTTTGCAACACTTTGGCACCATTTTTGAGTGAATTGCAGAACGTCAGATTTTTGCTGAAATTGCGACCGCGCGGCTTAGGGATTTTTTCAAAAAAAAGTTGTTCAGACCTCGAGGGCTCATTCTGTTTCAATGATAAAAACCCATCTGTTTCCACCAAAAAACTTCTCATGGGATCGTTTGCAACACTTTGGCACCATTTTTGAGTGAATTGCAGAACGTCAGATTTTTGCTGAAATTGTGACCGCGCGGCTTAGGGATTTTTTTTAAAAAAAGTTGTTCAGACCTCGAGGGCTAATTCTGTTTCAATGATAAAAACCCATCTGTTTCCACCGAAAAACCTGTCAGGGGATCGTTTGCAACACTTTGGCACCATTTTTGAGTGAATTGCAGAACGTCAGATTTTTGCTGAAATTGTGACCGCGCGGCTTAGGGATTTTTTTTAAAAAAAGGTGTTCAGACCTCGAGGGCTCATTCTGTTTCAATGATAAAAACCCATCTGTTTCCACCGAAAACCTGTCAGGGGATCTTTGCAACACTTTGGCACCATTTTTGAGTGAATTGCAGAACGTCAGATTTTTGCTGAAATTGCGACCACGCGGCTTAGGGATTTTTTTTTTAAAAAAGTGTTCAGACCTCGAGGGCTCATTCTGTTTCAATGATAAAAACCCATCTGTTTCCACACAAAAATCTGTGAGGGGATCGTTTGCAACACTTTGGCACCATTTTTGAGTGAATTGCAGAACGTCAGATTTTTGCTGAAATTGTGACCGCGCGGCTTCGGGATTTTTTCAAAAAAAAGTTGTTCAGACCTCGAGGGCTCATTCTGTTTCCATGATAAAAGCCAATCTGTTTCCACAGAAAAACCTGTCAGGGGATCGTTTGCAACACTTTGGCACCATTTTTGAGTGAATTGCAGAACGTCAGATTTTTGCTGAAATTGTGACCGCGCGGCTTAGGGATTTTTTTAAAAAAAGGTGTTCAGACCTCGAGGGCTCAATCTGTTTCAATGATAAAAACCCATCTGTTTCCACCGAAAAACCTGTGAGGGGATCGTTTGCAACACTTTCGCACCATTTTTGAGTGAATTGCAGAACGTTAGATTTTTGCTGAAATTGTGACCGTGCGGCTTAGGGATTTTTTTTTTTAAAAAGTGTTCAGACCTCGAGGGCTCATTCTGTTTCAATGATAAAAACCCATCTGTTTCCACCAAAAACCTGTCAGGGGATCGTTTGCAACACTTTGGCACCATTTTTGAGTGAATTGCAGAACGTCAGATTTTTGCTGAAATTGCGACCGCGCGGCTTAGGGATTTTTTCAAAAAAAAGTTGTTCAGACCTCCAGGGCTCATTCTGTTTCAATGATAAAAACCCATCTGTATCCACCGAAAAACCTGTCCGGGGATCGTTTGCAACACTTTGGCACCATTTTTGAGTGAATTGCAGAACGTCAGATTTTTGCTGAAATTGTGACCGCGCGGCTTAGGGATTTTTTTAAAAAAAGGTGTTCAGACCTCGAGGGCTCAATCTGTTTCAATGATAAAAACCCATCTGTTTCCACCGAAAAACCTGTCAGGGGGTGGTTTGCAACACTTTGGCACCATTTTTGAGTGAATTGCAGAAGGTCAGATTTTAGCTGAAATTGTGACCGCTCGGCTTAGGGATTTTTTTCAAAAAACAGTTGTTCAGACCTCGAGGGCTCATTCTGTTTCAATGATAAAAACCCATCTGTTTCCACACAAAAATCTGTGAGGGGATCGTTTGCAACACTTTGGCACGATTTTTGAGTGAATTGCAGAACGTCAGATTTTTGCTGAAATTGTGACCGCGCGGCTTCGGGATTTTTTCAAAAAAAAGTTGTTCAGACCTCGAGGGCTCATTCTGTTACCATGATAAAAGCCAATCTGTTTCCACAGAAAAACCTGTCAGGGGATCGTTTGCAACACTTTGGCACCATTTTTGAGTGAATTGCAGAACGTCAGATTTTTGCTGAAATTGTGACCCTGCGGCTTAGGGATTTTTTTTTTTAAAAAGTGTTCAGACCTCGAGGGCTCATTCTGTTTCAATGATAAAAACCCATCTGTATCCACCGAAAACCTGTCAGGGGATCGTTTGCAACACTTTGGCACCATTTTTGAGTGAATTGCAGAACGTTAGATTTTTGCTGAAATTGTGACCGTGCGGCTTAGGGATTTTTTTTTTAAAAAAGTGTTCAGACCTCGAGGGCTCATTCTGTTTCAATGATAAAAACCCATCTGTTTCCACCGAAAACCTGTCAGGGGATGGTTTGCAACACTTTGGCACCATTTTTGAGTGAATTGCAGAACGTCAGATTTTAGCTGAAATTGGGACCGTGCGGCTTAGGGATTTTTTTCAAAAAAAAGTTGTTCAGACCTCCGGGGCTCATTCTGTTTCAATGATAAAAACCCATCTGTTTCCATCGAAAAACCTGTCAGGTGATAGTTTGCAACACTTTGGCACCATTTTTGAGTGAATTGCAGAACGTCAGATTTTTGCTGAAATTGTGACCGTGCGGCTTAGGGATTTTTTTCAAAAAACAGTTGTTCAGACCTCGAGGGCTCATTCTGTTTCCATGATAGAAACCAATCTGTTTCCACAGAAAAACCTATGAGGGGATCGTTTGCAAAACTTTGGCACCATTTTTGAGTGAATTGCAGAACGTCAGATTTTTGCTGAAATTGTGACCGCGCGGCTTAGGGATTTTTTCAAAAAAAAGTTGTTCAGACCTCGAGGGCTCATTCTGTTTCAATGATAAATACCCATCTGTTTCCACTGAAAAACCTGTCAGGGGCTCGTTTGCAACACTTTGGCACCATTTTTGAGTGAATTGCAGAACGTCAGATTTTTGCTGAAATTGTGACCGCGCGGCTTAGGGATTTTTTTCAAAAAACAGTTGTTCAGACCTCGAGGGATCATTCTGTTTCAATGATAAAAACCCATCTGCTTCCACTGAAAAACCTGTCAGGGGATGGTTTGCAACACTTTGGCACCATTTTTGAGTGAATTGCAGAACGTCAGATTTTAGCTGAAATTGTGACCGCTCGGCTTAGGGATTTTTTTCAAAAAACAGTTGTTCAGACCTCGAGGGCTCATTCTGTTTCAATGATAAAAACCCATCTGTTTCCACACAAAAATCTGTGAGGGGATCGTTTGCAACACTTTGGCACCATTTTTGAGTGAATTGCAGAACGTCAGATTTTTGCTGAAATTGTGACCGCGCGGCTTAGGGATTTTTTTAAAAAAAGGTGTTCAGACCTCGAGGGCTCAATCTGTTTCAATGATAAAAACCCATCTGTTTCCACCGAAAAACCTGTCAGGGGATGGTTTGCAACACTTTGGCACCATTTTTGAGTGAATTGCAGAACGTCAGATTTTAGCTGAAATTGTGACCGCTCGGCTTAGGGATTTTTTTTAAAAAACAGTTGTTCAGACCTCGAGGGCTCATTCTGTTTCAATGATAAAAACCCATCTGTTTCCACACAAAAATCTGTGAGGGGATCGTTTGCAACACTTTGGCACCATTTTTGAGTGAATTGCAGAACGTCAGATTTTTGCTGAAATTGTGACCGCGCGGCTTCGGGATTTTTTCAAAAAAAAGTTGTTCAGACCTCGAGGGCTCATTCTGTTTCCATGATAAAAGCCAATCTGTTTCCACAGAAAAACCTGTCAGGGGATCGTTTGCAACACTTTGGCACCATTTTTGAGTGAATTGCAGAACGTCAGATTTTTGCTGAAATTGTGACCCTGCGGCTTAGGGATTTTTTTTTTTAAAAAAGTGTTCAGACCTCGAGGGCTCATTCTGTTTCAATGATAAAAACCCATCTGTATCCACCGAAAACCTGTCAGGGGATCGTTTGCAACACTTTGGCACCATTTTTGAGTGAATTGCAGAACGTTAGATTTTTGCTGAAATTGTGACCGTGCGGCTTAGGGATTTTTTTTTAAAAAAAGTGTTCAGACCTCGAGGGCTCATTCTGTTTCAATGATAAAAACCCATCTGTTTCCACCGAAAACCTGTCAGGGGATCGTTTGCAACACTTTGGCACCATTTTTGAGTGAATTGCAGAACGTCAGATTTTTGCTGAAATTGCGACCGCGCGGCTTAGGGGTTTTTTTTTAAAAAAAGGTGTTCAGACCTCGAGGGCTCATTCTGTTTCAATGATAAAAACCCATCTGTTTCCACCAAAAAACCTGTCAGGGGATGGTTTGCAACACTTTGGCACCATTTTTGAGTGAATTGCAGAACGTCAGATTTTAGCTGAAATTGTGACCGCGCGGCTTAGGGATTTTTTTCAAAAAACAGTTGTTCAGACCTCGAGGGCTCATTCTGTTTCAATGATAAAAACCCATCTGTTTCCACACAAAAATCTGTGAGGGGATCGTTTGCAACACTTTGGCACCATTTTTGAGTGAATTGCAGAACGTCAGATTTTTGCTGAAATTGTGACCGCGCGGCTTCGGGATTTTTTCAAAAAAAAGTTGTTCAGACCTCGAGGGCTCATTCTGTTTCCATGATAAAAGCCAATCTGTTTCCACAGAAAAACCTGTCAGGGGATCGTTTGCAACACTTTGGCACCATTTTTGAGTGAATTGCAGAACGTCAGATTTTTGCTGAAATTGTGACCACGCGGCTTAGGGATTTTTTCAAAAAAAAGTTGTTCAGACCTCGAGGGCTCATTCCGTTTCCATGATAAAAACCCATCTGTTTCTACCGAAAAACCTGTGAGGGGATCGTTTGCAACACTTTGGCACCATTTTTGAGTGAATTGCAGAACGTTAGATTTTTGCTGAAATTGTGACCGCGCGGCTTAGAGATTTTTTTTTAAAAAAGGTATTCAGACCTCGAGGGCTCATTCTGTTTCAATGATAAAAACCCATCTGTTTCCACTGAAAAACCTGTGAGGGGATCGTTTGCAACACTTTGGCACCATTTTTGAGTGAATTGCAGAACATCAGATTTTTGCTGAAATTGTGACCGCGCGGCTTAGGGATTTTTTCAAAAAAAAGGTGTTCAGACCTCGAGGGCTAATTCTGTTTCAATGAGAAAAACCCATCTGTTTCCACCGAAAAACCTGTCATGGGATCGTTTGCAACACTTTGGCAGCATTTTTGAGTGAATTGCAGAACGTCAGATTTTTGCTGAAATTGTGACCGCGCGGCTCAGGGATTTTTTCAAAAAAAAGGTGTTCAGAACTCGAGGGGTTATTTTATTTCAATGATAAAAACCCATCTGTTTCCACCGAAAAACCTGTCAGGGGATCGTTTGAAACACTTTGGCACCATTTTTGAGTGAATTGCAGAACGTCATATTTTTCCTGAAATTGTGACCGCGCGGCTCAGGGATTTTTTCAAAAAAAGGTGTTCAGAACTCGAGGTCTCATTTTATTTCAATGATAAAAACCCATCTGTTTCCACCGAAAAACCCCTCAGGGGATCGTTTGCAACACTTTGGCACCATTTTTGAGTGAATTGCAGAACGTCAGATTTTTGCTGAAATTGTGACCGCGCGGCGTAGGTGTTTTTTTTAAAAAAGTTGTTCAGACCTCGAGGGCTCATTCTGTTTCCATGATAAAAACCCATCTGTTTCCATCGAAAAACCTGTCAGGGGATAGTTTGGATCACTTTGGCACCATTTTTGAGTGAATTGCAGAACGTCAGATTTTTGCTGAAATTGGGACCGTGCGGCTTAGGGATTTTTTTCAAAAAAAAGTTGTTCAGACCTCCGGGGCTCATTCTGTTTCAATGATAAAAACCCATCTGTTTCCATCGAAAAACCTGTCAGGTGATAGTTTGCAACACTTTGGCACCATTTTTGAGTGAATTGCAGAACGTCAGATTTTTGCTGAAATTGTGACCGTGCGGCTTAGGGATTTTTTTCAAAAAACAGTTGTTCAGACCTCGAGGGCTCATTCTGTTTCCATGATAGAAACCAATCTGTTTCCACAGAAAAACCTATGAGGGGATCGTTTGCAAAACTTTGGCACCATTTTTGAGTGAATTGCAGAACGTCAGATTTTTCCTGAAATTGTGACCGCGCGGCTTAGGGATTTTTTCAAAAAAAAGTTGTTCAGACCTCGAGGGCTCATTCTGTTTCAATGATAAATACCCATCTGTTTCCACTGAAAAACCTGTCAGGGGCTCGTTTGCAACACTTTGGCACCATTTTTGAGTGAAGTGCAGAACGTCAGATTTTTGCTGCAATTGTGACCGCGCGGCTTAGGGATTTTTTTTCAAAAAACAGTTGTTCAGACCTCGAGGGATCATTCTGTTTCAATGATAAAAACCCATCTGTTTCCACTGAAAAACCTGTGAGGGGATCGTTTGCAACACTTTGGCACCATTTTTGAGTGAATTGCAGAACGTCAGATTTTTGCTGAAATTGTGACCGCGCGGCTTAGGATTTTTTCAAAAAAAAGTTGTTCAGACCTCGAGGGCTCATTCTGTTTCAATGATAAAAACCCATCTGCTTCCACTGAAAAACCTGTCAGGGGCTCGTTTGCAACACTTTGGCACCATTTTTGAGTGAATTGCAGAAGGTCAGATTTTTGATGAAATTGTGACCGCGCGGCTTAGGGATTTTTTTCAAAAAACAGTTGTTCAGACCTCGAGGGCTCATTCTGTTTCAATGATAAAAACCCATCTGTTTCCACTGAAAAACCTGTGAGGGGATCGTTTGCAACACTTTGGCACCATTTTTGAGTGAATTGCAGAACGTCAGATTTTTGCTGAAATTGTGACCGCGCGGCTTAGGGATTTTTTCAAAAAAAAGGTGTTCAGACCTCGAGGGCTCATTCTGTTTCCATGATAAAAGCCCATCTGTTTCGACAGAAAAACCTGTCAGGGGATCGTTTGCAACACTTTGGCACCATTTTTGAGTGAAGTGCAGAACGTCAGATTTTTGCTGAAATTGTGACCGCGCGGCTTAGGGATTTTTTTTAAAAAAAGTGTTCAGACCTCGAGGGCTCATTCTGTTTCTATGATAACAACCCATCTGTTTCCACCGAAAAACCTGTCAGGGGATCGTTTGCAACACTTTGGCACCATTTTTGAGTGAATTGTAGAACGTCAGATTTTTGCTGAAATTGTGACCGCGCGGTTTAGGGATTTTTTCAAAAAAAGGTGTTCAGACCTGGAGGGCTCATTCTGTTTCAATGATAAAAACCCATCTGTTTCCACCAAAGAACCTGTCAGGGGATGGTTTGCAACACTTTGGCAGCATTTTTGAGTGAATTGCAGAACGTCAGATTTTGCTGAAATTGTGACCGCGCGGCTTAGGGATTTTTTTAAAAAAAGTTGTTCAGACCTCAAGGGCTCATTCTGTTTCCATGATAAAAGCCAATCTGTTTCCACAGAAAAACCTGTCAGGGGATCGTTTGCAACACTTTGGCACCATTTTTGAGTGAATTGCAGAACGTCAGATTTTTGCTGAAATTGTGACCGCGCGGCTTAGGGATTTTTTCAAAAAAAGGTGTTCAGACTCGAGGGCTCATTCTGTTTCAATGATAAAAACCCATCTGTTTCCACCGAAAAACCTGTGAGGGGATCGTTTGCAACACTTTCGCACCATTTTTGAGTGAATTGCAGAACGTTAGATTTTTGCTGAAATTGTGACCGTGCGGCTTAGGGATTTTTTTTTTTAAAAAGTGTTCAGACCTCGAGGGCTCATTCTGTTTCAATAATAAAAACCCATCTGTTTCCACCGAAAACCTGTCAGGGGATCGTTTGCAACACTTTGGCACCATTTTTGAGTGAATTGCAGAACGTCAGATTTTTGCTGAAATTGCGACCGCGCGGCTTAGGGATTTTTTCAAAAAAAAGTTGTTCAGACCTCCAGGGCTCATTCTGTTTCAATGATAAAAACCCATCTGTATCCACCGAAAATCCTGTCCGCGGATTTATTGCAACACTTTGGCACCATTTTTGAGTGAATTGCAGAACGTCAGATTTTTGCTGAAATTGTGACCGCGCGGCTTAGGGATTTTTTTTAAAAAAGGTGTTCAGACCTCGAGGGCTCAATCTGTTTCAATGATAAAAACCCATCTGTTTCCACCGAAAAACCTGTCAGGGGATGGTTTGCAACACTTTGGCACCATTTTTGAGTGAATTGCAGAACGTCAGATTTTAGCTGAAATTGTGACCGCTCGGCTTAGGGATTTTTTTCAAAAAACAGTTGTTCAGACCTCGAGGGCTCATTCTGTTTCCATGATAAAAGCCAATCTGTTTCCACAGAAATACCTGTCAGCCGATCGTTTGCAACACTTTGGCACCATTTTTGAGTGAATTGCAGAACGTCAGATTTTTGCTGAAATTGTGACCGCGCGGCTTAGGGATTTTTTTAAAAAAAGGTGTTCAGACCTCGAGGGCTCAATCTGTTTCAATGATAAAAACCCATCTGTTTCCACCGAAAAACCTGTCAGGGGATGGTTTGCAACACTTTGGCACCATTTTTGAGTGAATTGCAGAACGTCAGATTTTAGCTGAAATTGTGACCGCTCGGCTTAGGGATTTTTTTTAAA
>NW_027670148.1:0-67000 GCF_964188305.1 Podarcis bocagei
TGAAAAAATCCCTAAGCCGCGCGGTCACAATTTCAGCAAAAATCTGACGTTCTGCAATTCACTCAAAAATGGTGCCAAACTGTTGCAAACGATCCCCTGAAAGGTTTTTCGGTGGAAACAGATGGGTTTTTATCATCGAAACAGAATTATCCCGCAAGGTCTTTACAACTTTTTTTGAAAAAATCCCTAAGCCGCGCGGTCACAATTCCAGCAAAAATCTCACGTTCTGCAATTCAATCAGAAATGGTGCCAAACTGTTGCAAACGATCCCCTGAAAGGTTTTTCGGTGGAAACAGATGGGTTTTTATCACCGAAACAGAATTATCCCGCAAGGTCTTTACAACTTTTTTTGAAAAAATCCCTAAGCCGCGCGGTCACAATTTCATCAAAAATCTCAAGTTCTGCAATTCACTCAGAAATGGTGCCAAACTGTTGCAAACGATCCCCTGAAAGGTTTTTCGGTGGAAACAGATGGGTTTTTATCATCGAAACAGAATTATCCCGCAAGGTCTTTACAACTTTTTTTGAAAAAATCCCTAAGCCGCGCGGTCACAATTTCATCAAAAATCTGACGTTCTGCAATTCACTCAAAAATGGTGCCAAACTGTTGCAAACGATCCCCTGAAAGGTTTTTCGGTGGAAACAGATGGGTTTTTATAATCGAAACAGAATTATCCCGCAAGGTCTTTACAACTTTTTTTGAAAAAATCCCTAAGCCGCGCGGTCACAATTTCAGCAAAAATCTCACGTTCTGCAATTCACTCAGAAATGGTGCCAAACTGTTGCAAACGATCCCCTGAAAGGTTTTTCGGTGGAAACAGATGGTTTTTTATCATCGAAACAGAATTATCCCGCAAGGTCTTTACAACTTTTTTTGAAAAAATCCCTAAGCCGCGCGGTCACAATTTCAGCAAAAATCTGACGTTCTGCAATTCACTCAAAAATGGTGCCAAACTGTTGCAAACGATCCCCTGAAAGGTTTTTCGGTGGAAACAGATGGGTTTTTATCATCGAAACAGAATTATCCCGCAAGGTCTTTACAACTTTTTTTGAAAAAATCCCTAAGCCGCGCGGTCACAATTTCATCAAAAATCTCAAGTTCTGCAATTCACTCAAAAATGGTGCCAAACTGTTGCAAGTGATCCCCTGAAAGGTTTTTCGGTGGAAACAGATGGGTTTTTATCATCGAAACAGAATTAGCCCTCGACGTCTGAACAACTTTTTTTGAAAAAATCCCTAAGCCGCGCGGTCACAATTTCAGCAAAAATCTGACGTTCTGCAATTCACTCAGAAATGGTGCCAAACTGTTGCAAACGATCCCCTGAAAGGTTTTTCGGTGGAAACAGATGGGTTTTTATCATCGAAACAGAATTATCCCGCAAGGTCTTTACAACTTTTTTTGAAAAAATCCCTAAGCCGCGCGGTCACAATTTCATCAAAAATCTGACGTTCTGCAATTCACTCAAAAATGGTGCCAAACTGTTGCAAACGATCCCCTGAAAGGTTTTTCGGTGGAAACAGATGGGTGTTTATCATCGAAACAGAATTATCCCGCAAGGTCTTTACAACTTTTTTTGAAAAAATCCCTAAGCCGCGCGGTCACAATTTCAGCAAAAATCTGACGTTCTGCAATTCACTCAAAAATGGTGCCAAACTGTTGCAAACGATCCCCTGAAAGGTTTTTCGGTGGAAACAGATGGGTTTTTATCATCGAAACAGAATTAGCCCTCGACGTCTGAACAACTTTTTTTGAAAAAATCCCTAAGCCGCGCGGTCACAATTTCATCAAAAATCTGACGTTCTGCAATTCACTCAAAAATGGTGCCAAACTGTTGCAAACGATCCCCTGAAAGGTTTTTCGGTGGAAACAGATGGGTGTTTATCATCGAAACAGAATTATCCCGCAAGGTCTTTACAACTTTTTTTGAAAAAATCCCTAAGCCGCGCGGTCACAATTTCAGCAAAAATCTGACGTTCTGCAATTCACTCAAAAATGGTGCCAAACTTTTTCAAACGATCCCCTGAAAGTTTTTCGGTGGAAACAGATGGGTTTTTATCATCGAAACAGAATTAGCCCTCGACGTCTGAAAAACTTTTTTTGAAAAAATCCCTAAGCCGCGCGGTCACAATTTCAGCAAAAATCTGACGTTCTGCAATTCACTCAGAAAAGGTGCCAAACTGTTGCAAACGATCCCCTGAAAGGTTTTTCGGTGGAAACAGATGGGTTTTTATAATCGAAACAGAATTATCCCGCAAGGTCTTTACAACTTTTTTTGAAAAAATCCCTAAGCCGCGCGGTCACAATTCCAGCAAAAATCTCACGTTCTGCAATTCACTCAGAAATGGTGCCAAACTGTTGCAAACGATCCCCTGAAAGGTTTTTCGGTGGAAACAGATGGGTTTTTATCATCGAAACAGAATTATCCCGCAAGGTCTTTACAACTTTTTTTGAAAAAATCCCTAAGCCGCGCGGTCACAATTTCAGCAAAAATCTGACGTTCTGCAATTCACTCAGAAATGGTGCCAAACTGTGGCAAACGATCCCCTGAAAGGTTTTTCGGTGGAAACAGATGGGTTTTTATCATCGAAACAGAATTATCCCGCAAGGTCTGAACAACATTTTTTGAAAAAATCCCTAAGCCGCGCGGTCACAATTTCAGCAAAAATCTGACGTTCTGCAATTCACTCAGAAATGGTGCCAAACTGTTGCAAACGATCCCCTGAAAGGTTTTTCGGTGGAAACAGATGGGTTTTTATCATCGAAACAGAATTATCCCGCAAGGCCTTTACACCTTTTTTTGAAAAAATCCCTAAGCCGCGCGGTCACAATTTCAGCAAAAATCTGACGTTCTGCAATTCACTCAGAAATGGTGCCAAACTGTGGCAAACGATCCCCTGAAAGGTTTTTCGGTGGAAACAGATGGGTTTTTATCATCGAAACAGAATTAGCCCTCGACGTCTGAACAACTTTTTTTGAAAAAATCCCTAAGCCGCGCGGTCACAATTTCAGCAAAAATCTGACGTTCTGCAATTCACTCAGAAAAGGTGCCAAACTGTTGCAAACGATCCCCTGAAAGGTTTTTCGGTGGAAACAGATGGGTTTTTATAATCGAAACAGAATTATCCCGCAAGGTCTTTACAACTTTTTTTGAAAAAATCCCTAAGCCGCGCGGTCACAATTCCAGCAAAAATCTCACGTTCTGCAATTCACTCAGAAATGGTGCCAAACTGTTGCAAACGATCCCCTGAAAGGTTTTTCGGTGGAAACAGATGGGTTTTTATCATCGAAACAGAATTATCCCGCAAGGTCTTTACAACTTTTTTTGAAAAAATCCCTAAGCCGCGCGGTCACAATTTCAGCAAAAATCTGACGTTCTGCAATTCACTCAGAAATGGTGCCAAACTGTGGCAAACGATCCCCTGAAAGGTTTTTCGGTGGAAACAGATGGGTTTTTATCATCGAAACAGAATTATCCCGCAAGGTCTGAACAACATTTTTTGAAAAAATCCCTAAGCCGCGCGGTCACAATTTCAGCAAAAATCTGACGTTCTGCAATTCACTCAGAAATGGTGCCAAACTGTTGCAAACGATCCCCTGAAAGGTTTTTCGGTGGAAACAGATGGGTTTTTATCATCGAAACAGAATTATCCCGCAAGGCCTTTACACCTTTTTTTGAAAAAATCCCTAAGCCGCGCGGTCACAATTTCAGCAAAAATCTGACGTTCTGCAATTCACTCAGAAATGGTGCCAAACTGTGGCAAACGATCCCCTGAAAGGTTTTTCGGTGGAAACAGATGGGTTTTTATCATCGAAACAGAATTATCCCGCAAGGTCTGAACAACATTTTTTGAAAAAATCCCTAAGCCGCGCGGTCACAATTTCAGCAAAAATCTGACGTTCTGCAATTCACTCAGAAATGGTGCCAAACTGTTGCAAACGATCCCCTGAAAGGTTTTTCGGTGGAAACAGATGGGTTTTTATCATCGAAACAGAATTATCCCGCAAGGTCTTTACAACTTTTTTTGAAAAAATCCCTAAGCCGCGCGTTCACAATTTCAGCAAAAATCTGACGTTCTGCAATTCACTCAAAAATGGTGCCAAACTGTTGCAAACGATCCCCTGAAAGGTTTTTCGGTGGAAACAGATGGGTGTTTATCATCGAAACAGAATTAGCCCTCGACGTCTGAATAACTTTTTTTGAAAAAATCCCTAAGCCGCGCGGTCACAATTTCAGCAAAAATCTGACGTTCTGCAATTCACTCAGAAATGGTGCCAAACTGTTGCAAACGATCCCCTGAAAGGTTTTTCGGTGGAAACAGATGGGTTTTTATCATCGAAACAGAATTATCCCGCAAGGTCTGAACAACATTTTTTGAAAAAATCCCTAAGCCGCAAGGTCACAATTCCAGCAAAAATTTCACTTTCTGCAATTCACTCAAAAATGGTGCCAAACTGTTGCAAACGATCCCCTGAAAGGTTTTTCGGTGGAAACAGATGGGTTTTTATCATCGAAACAGAATTATCCCGCAAGGTCTTTACAACTTTTTTTGAAAAAATCCCTAAGCCGCGCGGTCACAATTTCATCAAAAATCTCAAGTTCTGCAATTCACTCAAAAATGGTGCCAAACTGTTGCAAGTGATCCCCTGAAAGGTTTTTCGGTGGAAACAGATGGGTTTTTATCATCGAAACAGAATTAGCCCTCGACGTCTGAACAACTTTTTTTGAAAAAATCCCTAAGCCGCGCGGTCACAATTTCAGCAAAAATCTGACGTTCTGCAATTCACTCAGAAATGGTGCCAAACTGTTGCAAACGATCCCCTGAAAGGTTTTTCGGTGGAAACAGATGGGTTTTTATCATCGAAACAGAATTATCCCGCAAGGTCTGAACAACATTTTTTGAAAAAATCCCTAAGCCGCAAGGTCACAATTCCAGCAAAAATTTCACGTTCTGCAATTCACTCAAAAATGGTGCCAAACTGTTGCAAACGATCCCCTGAAAGGTTTTTCGGTGGAAACAGATGGGTTTTTATCATCGAAACAGAATTATCCTGCAAGGTCTGAACAACATTTTTTGAAAAAATCCCTAAGCCGCGCGGTCACAATTCCAGCAAAAATCTCACGTTCTGCAATTCACTCAAAAATGGTGCCAAACTGTTGCAAACGATCCCCTGAAAGGTTTTTCAGTGGAAGCAGATGGGTTTTTATCATCGAAACAGAATTATCCCGCAAGGTCTTTACAACTTTTTTTGAAAAAATCCCTAAGCCGCGCGGTCACAATTTCATCAAAAATCTCACGTTCTGCAATTCACTCAAAAATGGTGCCAAACTGTTGCAAACGATCCCCTGAAAGGTTTTTCGGTGGAAACAGATGGGTTTTTATCATCGAAACAGAATTATCCCGCAAAGTCTGAACAACAGTTTTTGAAAAAATCCCTAAACCGCGCGGTCAAAATTTCAGCAAAAATCTGACGTTCTGCAATTCACTCAAAAATGGTGCCAAACTGTTGCAAACGATCCCCTGAAATGTTTTTCGGTGGAAACAGATGGGTTTTTATCATCGAAACAGAATTATCCCGGAAGGTCTGAACAACTTTTTTTGAAAAAATCCCTAAGCCGCGCGGTCACAATTTCAGCAAAAATCTGACGTTCTGCAATTCACTCAAAAATGGTGCCAAACTGTTGCAAACGATCCCCTGAAAGGTTTTTCGGTGGAAACAGCTGGGTTTTTATCATCGAAACAGAATTATCCCGCAAGGTCTGAACAACATTTTTTGAAAAAATCCCTAAGCCGCGCGGTCACAATTTCAGCAAAAATCTGACGTTCTGCAATTCACTCAAAAATGGTGCCAAACTGTTGCAAACGATCCCCTGAAAGGTTTTTCGGTGGAAACAGATGGGTTTTTATCATCGAAACAGAATTATCCCGCAAGGTCTTTACAACTTTTTTTGAAAAAATCCCTAAGCCGCGCGGTCACAATTCCAGCAAAAATCTCACGTTCTGCAATTCACTCAGAAATGGTGCCAAACTGTGGCAAACGATCCCCTGAAAGGTTTTTCGGTGGAAACAGATGGGTTTTTATCATCGAAACAGAATTATCCTACAAGGTCTGAACAACATTTTTTGAAAAAATCCCTAAGCCGCGCGGTCACAATTTCAGCAAAAATCTGACGTTCTGCAATTCACTCAAAAATGGTGCCAAACTGTTGCAAACGATCCCCTGAAAGGTTTTTCGGTGGAAACAGATGGGTTTTTATCATCGAAACAGAATTAGCCCTCGACGTCTGAACAACTTTTTTTGAAAAAATCCCTAAGCCGCGCGGTCACAATTTCAGCAAAAATCTGACGTTCTGCAATTCACTCAGAAATGGTGCCAAACTGTGGCAAACGATCCCCTGAAAGGTTTTTCGGTGGAAAGAGATGGGTTTTTGTCATTGAAACAGAATTATCCCGCAAAGTCTGAACAACATTTTTTGAAAAAATCCCTAAGCCGCGCGGTCAAAATTTCAGCAAAAATCTGACATTCTGCAATTCACTCAAAAATGGTGCCAAACTGTTGCAAACGATCCGCTGAAATGTTTTTCGGTGGAAACAGATGGGTTTTTATCATCGAAACAGAATTATCCCGCAAGTTCTGAACAACTTTTTTTGGAAAAATCCCTAAGCCGCGCGGTCACAATTTCAGCCAAAATCTCACGTTCTGCAATTCACTCAGAAATGGTGCCAAACTGTTGCAAACGATCCCCTGAAAAGTTTTTCGGTGGAAACAGATGAGTTTTTATCATCGAAACAGAATTATCCCGCAAGGTCTGAACAACATTTTTTGAAAAAATCCCTAAGCCGCGCGGTCACAATTTCAGTAAAAATCTGACGTTCTGCAATTCACTCAGAAATGGTGCCAAACTGTTGCAAACGATCCCCTGAAAGGTTTTTCGGTGGAAACAGATGGGTTTTTATCATCGAAACAGAATTATCCCGCAAGGTCTTTACAACTTTTTTTGAAAAAATCCCTAAGCCGCGCGGTCACAATTCCTGCAAAAATCTCACGTTCTGCAATTCACTCAAAAATGGTGCCAAACTGTTGCAAACGATCCCCTGAAAGGTTTTTCGGTGGAAACAGATGGGTTTTTATCATCGAAACAGAATTATCCCGCAAGGTCTGAACAACATTTTTTGAAAAAATCCCTAAGCCGCAAGGTCACAATTCCAGCAAAAATTTCACGTTCTGCAATTCACTCAAAAATGGTGCCAAACTGTTGCAAACGATCCCCTGAAAGGTTTTTCGGTGGAAACAGATGGGTTTTTATCATCGAAACAGAATTATCCTGCAAGGTCTGAACAACATTTTTTGAAAAAATCCCTAAGCCGCGCGGTCACAATTCCAGCAAAAATCTCACGTTCTGCAATTCACTCAAAAATGGTGCCAAACTGTTGCAAACGATCCCCTGAAAGGTTTTTCAGTGGAAGCAGATGGGTTTTTATCATCGAAACAGAATTATCCCGCAAGGTCTTTACAACTTTTTTTGAAAAAATCCCTAAGCCGCGCGGTCACAATTTCATCAAAAATCTCACGTTCTGCAATTCACTCAAAAATGGTGCCAAACTGTTGCAAACGATCCCCTGAAAGGTTTTTCGGTGGAAACAGATGGGTTTTTATCATCGAAACAGAATTATCCCGCAAAGTCTGAACAACATTTTTTGAAAAAATCCCTAAACCGCGCGGTCAAAATTTCAGCAAAAATCTGACGTTCTGCAATTCACTCAAAAATGGTGCCAAACTGTTGCAAACGATCCCCTGAAATGTTTTTCGGTGGAAACAGATGGGTTTTTATCATTGAAACAGAATTATCCCGGAAGGTCTGAACAACTTTTTTTGAAAAAATCCCTAAGCCGCGCGGTCACAATTTCAGCAAAAATCTGACGTTCTGCAATTCACTCAAAAATGGTGCCAAACTGTTGCAAACGATCCCCTGAAAGGTTTTTCGGTGGAAACAGCTGGGTTTTTATCATCGAAACAGAATTATCCCGCAAGGTCTGAACAACATTTTTTGAAAAAATCCCTAAGCCGCGCGGTCACAATTTCAGCAAAAATCTGACGTTCTGCAATTCACTCAAAAATGGTGCCAAACTGTTGCAAACGATCCCCTGAAAGGTTTTTCGGTGGAAACAGATGGGTTTTTATCATCGAAACAGAATTATCCCGCAAGGTCTTTACAACTTTTTTTGAAAAAATCCCTAAGCCGCGCGGTCACAATTCCAGCAAAAATCTCACGTTCTGCAATTCACTCAGAAATGGTGCCAAACTGTGGCAAACGATCCCCTGAAAGGTTTTTCGGTGGAAACAGATGGGTTTTTATCATCGAAACAGAATTATCCTGCAAGGTCTGAACAACATTTTTTGAAAAAATCCCTAAGCCGCGCGGTCACAATTTCAGCAAAAATCTGACGTTCTGCAATTCACTCAAAAATGGTGCCAAACTGTTGCAAACGATCCCCTGAAAGGTTTTTCGGTGGAAACAGATGGGTTTTTATCATCGAAACAGAATTATCCTGCAAGGTCTGAACAACATTTTTTGAAAAAATCCCTAAGCCGCGCGGTCAAAATTTCAGCAAAAATCTGACATTCTGCAATTCACTCAAAAATGGTGCCAAACTGTTGCAAACGATCCGCTGAAATGTTTTTCGGTGGAAACAGATGGTTTTTTATCATCGAAACAGAATTATCCCGCAAGGTCTGAACAACTTTTTTTGGAAAAATCCCTAAGCCGCGCGGTCACAATTTCAGCCAAAATCTCACGTTCTGCAATTCACTCAGAAATGGTGCCAAACTGTTGCAAACGATCCCCTGAAAAGTTTTTCGGTGGAAACAGATGAGTTTTTATCATCGAAACAGAATTATCCCGCAAGGTCTGAACAACATTTTTTGAAAAAATCCCTAAGCCGCGCGGTCACAATTTCAGTAAAAATCTGACGTTCTGCAATTCACTCAGAAATGGTGCCAAACTGTTGCAAACGATCCCCTGAAAGGTTTTTCGGTGGAAACAGATGGGTTTTTATCATCGAAACAGAATTATCCCGCAAGGTCTTTACAACTTTTTTTGAAAAAATCCCTAAGCCGCGCGGTCACAATTCCTGCAAAAATCTCACGTTCTGCAATTCACTCAAAAATGGTGCCAAACTGTTGCAAACGATCCCCTGAAAGGTTTTTCGGTGGAAACAGATGGGTTTTTATCATCGAAACAGAATTATCCCGCAAGGTCTTTACAACTTTTTTTTGAAAAAATCCCTAAGCCGCGCGGTCAAAATTTCAGCAAAAATCTGACGTTCTGCAATTCACTCAAAAATGGTGCCAAACTGTTGCAAACGATCCCCTGAAATGTTTTTCGGTGGAAACAGATGGGTTTTTAACATCGAAACAGAATTATCCCGCAAGGTCTTTACAACTTTTTTTGAAAAAATCCCTAAGCCGCGCGGTCAAAATTTCAGCAAAAATCTGACGTTCTGCAATTCACTCAAAAATGGTGCCAAACTGTTGCAAACGATTCCCTGAAATGTTTTTCGGTGGAAACAGATGGGATTTTAACATCGAAACAGAATTATCCCGCAAGGTCTGAACAACTTTTTTTGAAAAAATCCCTAAGCCGCGCGGTCACAATTTCAGCAAAAATCTGACGTTCTGCAATTCACTCAGAAATGGTGCCAAAATGTTGCAAACGATCCCCTGAAAGGTTTTTCGGTGGAAACAGATGGGTTTTTATCATTGAAACAGAATTATCCCGGAAGGTCTGAACAACTTTTTTTGAAAAAATCCCTAAGCCGCGCGGTCACAATTTCAGCAAAAATCTGACGTTCTGCAATTCACTCAAAAATGGTGCCAAACTGTTGCAAACGATCCCCTGAAAGGTTTTTCGGTGGAAACAGATGGGTTTTTATCATCGAAACAGAATTATCCCGCAAGGTCTTTACAACTTTTTTTGAAAAAATCCCTAAGCCGCGCGGTCACAATTCCAGCAAAAATCTCACGTTCTGCAATTCACTCAGAAATGGTGCCAAACTGTGGCAAACGATCCCCTGAAAGGTTTTTCGGTGGAAACAGATGGGTTTTTATCATCGAAACAGAATTATCCTGCAAGGTCTGAACAACATTTTTTGAAAAAATCCCTAAGCCGCGCGGTCACAATTTCAGCAAAAATCTGACGTTCTGCAATTCACTCAAAAATGGTGCCAAACTGTTGCAAACGATCCCCTGAAAGGTTTTTCGGTGGAAACAGATGGGTTTTTATCATCGAAACAGAATTAGCCCTCGACGTCTGAACAACTTTTTTTGAAAAAATCCCTAAGCCGCGCGGTCACAATTTCAGCAAAAATCTGACGTTCTGCAATTCACTCAGAAATGGTGCCAAACTGTGGCAAACGATCCCCTGAAAGGTTTTTCGGTGGAAAGAGATGGGTTTTTGTCATTGAAACAGAATTATCCCGCAAAGTCTGAACAACATTTTTTGAAAAAATCCCTAAGCCGCGCGGTCAAAATTTCAGCAAAAATCTGACATTCTGCAATTCACTCAAAAATGGTGCCAAACTGTTGCAAACGATCCGCTGAAATGTTTTTCGGTGGAAACAGATGGTTTTTTATCATCGAAACAGAATTATCCCGCAAGGTCTGAACAACTTTTTTTGGAAAAATCCCTAAGCCGCGCGGTCACAATTTCAGCCAAAATCTCACGTTCTGCAATTCACTCAGAAATGGTGCCAAACTGTTGCAAACGATCCCCTGAAAAGTTTTTCGGTGGAAACAGATGAGTTTTTATCATCGAAACAGAATTATCCCGCAAGGTCTGAACAACATTTTTTGAAAAAATCCCTAAGCCGCGCGGTCACAATTCCTGCAAAAATCTCACGTTCTGCAATTCACTCAAAAATGGTGCCAAACTGTTGCAAACGATCCCCTGAAAGGTTTTTCGGTGGAAACAGATGGGTTTTTATCATCGAAACAGAATTATCCCGCAAGGTCTTTACAACTTTTTTTTGAAAAAATCCCTAAGCCGCGCGGTCAAAATTTCAGCAAAAATCTGACGTTCTGCAATTCACTCAAAAATGGTGCCAAACTGTTGCAAACGATCCCCTGAAATGTTTTTCGGTGGAAACAGATGGGTTTTTAACATCGAAACAGAATTATCCCGCAAGGTCTTTACAACTTTTTTTGAAAAAATCCCTAAGCCGCGCGGTCAAAATTTCAGCAAAAATCTGACGTTCTGCAATTCACTCAAAAATGGTGCCAAACTGTTGCAAACGATCCCCTGAAATGTTTTTCGGTGGAAACAGATGGGATTTTAACATCGAAACAGAATTATCCCGCAAGGTCTGAACAACTTTTTTTGAAAAAATCCCTAAGCCGCGCGGTCACAATTTCAGCAAAAATCTGACGTTCTGCAATTCACTCAGAAATGGTGCCAAAATGTTGCAAACGATCCCCTGAAAGGTTTTTCGGTGGAAACAGATGGGTTTTTATCATCAAAACAGAATTAGCCCTCGACGTCTGAACAACTTTTTTTGAAAAAATCCCTAAGCCGCGCGGTCACAATTTCATCAAAAATCTGACGTTCTGCAATTCACTCAAAAATGGTGCCAAACTGTTGCAAACGATCCCCTGAAAGGTTTTTCGGTGGAAACAGATGGGTGTTTATCATCGAAACAGAATTAGCCCTCGACGTCTGAACAACTTTTTCTTGAAAAAATCCCTAAGCCGCGCGGTCACAATTTCAGGAAAAAATCTGACGTTCTGCAATTCACTCAGAAATGGTGCCAAACTGTTGCAAACGATCCCCTGAAAGGTTTTTCGGTGGAAACAGATGGGTTTTTATCATCGAAACAGAATTATCCCGCAAGGTCTGAACAACATTTTTTTAAAAATACCTAAGCCGCGCGGTCACAATTTCAGCAAAAATCGTACGTTCTGCAATTCACTCAGAAATGGTGCCAAACTGTTGCAAACGATCCCCTGAAATGTTTTTCGGTGGAAACAGATGGGTTTTTATCATCGAAACAGAATTATCCCGCAAGGTCTTTACACCTTTTTTTGAAAAAATCCCTAAGCCGCGCGGTCACAATTCCAGCAAAAATCTGACGTTCTGCAATTCACTCAGAAATGGTGACAAACTGTTGCAAACGATACCCTGAAAGGTTTTTCGGTGGAAACAGATGGGTTTTTATCATCGAAACAGAATTATCCCTCAAGGTCTGAACAACTTTTTTTGAAAAAATCACAATTTCAGCAAAAATCTGACGTTCTGCAATTCACTCAAAAATGGTGCCAAACTGTTGCAAACGATCCCCTGAAATGTTTTTCGGTGGAAACAGATGGGTTTTTATCATCGAAACAGAATTATCCCGCAAGGTCTTTACAACTTCTTTTGAAAAAATCCCTAAGCCGCGCGGTCACAATTCCAGCAAAAATCTGACGTTCTGCAATTCACTCAAAAATGGTGCCAAACTGTTGCAAACGATCCCCTGAAAGGTTTTTCGGTGGAAACAGATGGGTTTTTATCATCGAAACAGAATTTTCCCGCAAGGTCTTTACAACTTTTTTTGAAAAAATCACAATTTCAGCAAAAATCTGACGTTCTGCAATTCACTCAAAAATGGTGCCAAACTGTTGCAAACGATCCCCTGAAATGTTTTTCGGTGGAAACAGATGGGTTTTTATCATCGAAACAGAATTATCCCGCAAGGACTTTACAACTTTTTTTTGAAAAAATCCCTAAGTCACAATTTCATCAAAAATCTCACGTTCTGCAATTCACTCAAAAATGGTGCCAAACTGTTGCAAACGATCTCCTGAAAGGTTTTTCGGTGGAAACAGATGGGTTTTTATCATCGAAACAGAATTAGCCCTCGACGTCTGAACAATATTTTTTGAAAAAATCCCTAAGCCGCGCGGTCACAATTTCAGCAAAAATCTGACGTTCTGCAATTCACTCAAAAATGGTGCCAAACTGTTGCAAACGATCCCCTGAAAGGTTTTTCGGTGGAAACAGATGGGTTTTTATCATCAAAACAGAATTATCCCGCAAGGTCTTTACAACTTTTTTTCAAAAAATCCCTAAGCCGCGCGGTCACAATTTCAGCAAAAATCTGACGTTCTGCAATTCACTCAAAAATGGTGCCAAACTGTTGCAAACGATCCCCTGAAAGGTTTTTCGGTGGAAAGAGATGGGTTTTTGTTATCGAAAGAGAATTATCCCGCAAGGTCTGAACAACATTTTTTGAAAAAATCCCTAAGCCGCGCGGTCACAATTTCAGCAAAAATCTGACGTTCTGCAATTCACTCAGAAATGGTGCCAAACTGTTGCAAACGATCCCCTGAAAGGTTTTTTGGTGGAAACAGATGGGTTTTTATCATCGAAACAGAATTATCCCGCAAGGTCTTTACAACTTTTTTTGAAAAAATCCCTAAGCCACGCGGTCACAATTTCATCAAAAATCTCAAGTTCTGCAATTCACTCAAAAATGGTGCCAAACTGTTGCAAACGATCCCCTGAAAGGTTTTTCGGTGGAAACAGATGGGTTTTTATCATCGAAACAGAATTAGCCCTCGACGTCTGAACAACTTTTTTTGAAAAAAATCCCTAAGCCGCGCGGTCACAATTTCAGCAAAAATCTGACGTTCTGCAATTCACTCAAAAATGGTGCCAAACTGTTGCAAACGATCCCCTGAAAGGTTTTTCGGTGGAAACAGATGGGTTTTTATCATCGAAACAGAATTATCCCGCAAGGTCTTTACAACTTTTTTTGAAAAAATCCCTAAGCCGCGCGGTCACAATTTCAGCAAAAATCTGACGTTCTGCAATTCACTCAGAAATGGTGCCAAACTGTGGCAAACGATCCCCTGAAAGGTTTTTCGGTGGAAACAGATGGGTTTTTATCATCGAAACAGAATTATCCCGCAAGGTCTGAACAACATTTTTTGAAAAAATCCCTAAGCCGCGCGGTCACAATTTCATCAAAAATCTCACGTTCTGCAATTCACTCAGAATGACCGCTCCCCGCTTAAAATGGGGGGCGCCCTTTGCGTGGACGCGTGCAGCCCCTAGATCTGGAGCGGCTCCAACAGCATAGGCTTGGCTTTGCCTTCCCTCAGGTGGGATACCTGGAGGTCTCCACCTACCTCAGTCAGTTGTCCAATCCCACCTGGGGGAAGCGTTGCCAAGGAGACCAGGCCAGGTAGGGGAGGGATTACCTGCCCACACAATAGAGGGAGGATCTTACCTAGGAATCCACACTTGGCTCCAGAGCTTCTCCCACCCTACCCACCCTCAGTTAAGGTCTTATTTTGCAGGTTAACTTTTCTTCACAGGTTTTGCAGGTTAACTTTTCTTCACAGGTATGCGGGCGCTGCTACGTTAAGGTCGCTGTTAAAGGGCCGGAAAGGAATTTCCCTGCATTGGCAGGTTTCGCCTTTCCCGTAGCAAAACGTCACAACTTTGGCGGTATCAGGCCTTGGGCGGAATCCTTTTGTCCATCTTCCTCTTGCGGCGGCGATACCAGGGTTCCCCGTTAAAGGGGTTTTCTGAAGGGAGGCTTTGGCCGTACACCGAAAGGTCGTCATTGCTCCCTCCTGCGGCGGCGGCGTTACAGGGGCGGCCATCTCTGCTTGAACATATGTTCTCCAGAGCCGGCCCATCCCCCACACACACACTGGATAACCCTGATGCTCCCTAGGTCCCCGGCTGGGGACCGGGGAGGGAGAACGCCCAATGCCTGAGCCAAGGTCTACCCACATTTGAAATTTAATAAAGTTGTGGCCAATTTAATCCCATAGCACGTTGTCTTGAGTCGTTATTCACATGACGGGGGGACCGTGCAGGATCTGGGGACTCCGCCTGTCCACGCAAATGGTGCCAAACTGTTGCAAACGATCCCCTGAAAGGTTTTTCGGTGGAAACAGATGGGTTTTTATCATCAAAACAGAATTAGCCCTCGACGTCTGAACAATATTTTTTGAAAAAATCCCTAAGCCGCGCGGTCACAATTTCAGCAAAAATCTCACGTTCTGCAATTCACTCAAAAATGGTGCCAAACTGTTGCAAACGATCCCCTGAAAGGTTTTTTGGTGGAAACAGATGGGTTTTTATCATCGAAACAGAATTATCCCGCAAGGTCTTTACAACTTTTTTTTGAAAAAATCCCTAAGCCGCGCGGTCACAATTTCAGCAAAAATCTGACGTTCTGCAATTCACTCAGAAATGGTGCCAAACTGTTGCAAACGATCCCCTGAAAGGTTTTTCGGTGGAAACAGATGGGTTTTTATCATCGAAACAGAATTATCCCGCAAGGTCTTTACAACTTTTTTTGAGAAAATCCCTAAGCTGCGCAGTCACAATTTCAGCAAAAATCTGACGTTCTGCAATTCACTCAAAAATGGTGCCAAACTGTTGCAAACGATCCCCTGAAAGGTTTTTTGGTGGAAAGAGATGGGTTTTTGTCATTGAAACAGAATTATCCCGCAAAGTCTGAACAACATTTTTTGAAAAAATCCCTAAGGTCAAAATTTCAGCAAAAATCTGACGTTCTGCAATTCACTCAAAAATGGTGCCAAACTGTTGCAAACGATCCCCTGAAAGGTTTTTCGGTGGAAACAGATGGGTTTTTATCATCAAAACAGAATTATCCCGCAAGGTCTTTACAACTTTTTTTCAAAAAATCCCTAAGCCGCGCGGTCACAATTTCAGCAAAAATCTGACGTTCTGCAATTCACTCAAAAATGGTGCCAAACTGTTGCAAACGATCCCCTGAAAGGTTTTTCGGTGGAAAGAGATGGGTTTTTGTCATCGAAAGAGAATTATCCCGCAAGGTCTGAACAACATTTTTTGAAAAAATCCCTAAGCCGCGCGGTCACAATTTCAGCAAAAATCTGACGTTCTGCAATTCACTCAGAAATGGTGCCAAACTGTTGCAAACGATCCCCTGAAAGGTTTTTTGGTGGAAACAGATGGGTTTTTATCATCGAAACAGAATTATCCCGCAAGGTCTTTACAACTTTTTTTGAAAAAATCCCTAAGCCGCGCGGTCAAAATTTCAGCAAAAATCTGACGTTCTGCAATTCACTCAAAAATGGTGCCAAACTGTTGCAAACGATCCCCTGAAATGTTTTTCGGTGGAAACAGATGGGATTTTAACATCGAAACAGAATTATCCCGCAAGGTCTGAACAACTTTTTTTGAAAAAATCCCTAAGCCGCGCGGTCACAATTTCAGCAAAAATCTGACGTTCTGCAATTCACTCAGAAATGGTGCCAAAATGTTGCAAACGATCCCCTGAAAGGTTTTTCGGTGGAAACAGATGGGTTTTTATCATCAAAACAGAATTAGCCCTCGACGTCTGAACAACTTTTTTTGAAAAAATCCCTAAGCCGCGCGGTCACAATTTCATCAAAAATCTGACGTTCTGCAATTCACTCAAAAATGGTGCCAAACTGTTGCAAACGATCCCCTGAAAGGTTTTTCGGTGGAAACAGATGGGTGTTTATCATCGAAACAGAATTAGCCCTCGACGTCTGAACAACTTTTTCTTGAAAAAATCCCTAAGCCGCGCGGTCACAATTTCAGGAAAAAATCTGACGTTCTGCAATTCACTCAGAAATGGTGCCAAACTGTTGCAAACGATCCCCTGAAAGGTTTTTCGGTGGAAACAGATGGTTTTTTATCATCGAAACAGAATTATCCCGCAAGGTCTGAACAACATTTTTTTAAAAATACCTAAGCCGCGCGGTCACAATTTCAGCAAAAATCGTACGTTCTGCAATTCACTCAGAAATGGTGCCAAACTGTTGCAAACGATCCCCTGAAATGTTTTTCGGTGGAAACAGATGGGTTTTTATCATCGAAACAGAATTATCCCGCAAGGTCTTTACACCTTTTTTTGAAAAAATCCCTAAGCCGCGCGGTCACAATTCCAGCAAAAATCTGACGTTCTGCAATTCACTCAGAAATGGTGACAAACTGTTGCAAACGATACCCTGAAAGGTTTTTCGGTGGAAACAGATGGGTTTTTATCATCGAAACAGAATTATCCCTCAAGGTCTGAACAACTTTTTTTGAAAAAATCACAATTTCAGCAAAAATCTGACGTTCTGCAATTCACTCAAAAATGGTGCCAAACTGTTGCAAACGATCCCCTGAAATGTTTTTCGGTGGAAACAGATGGGTTTTTATCATCGAAACAGAATTATCCCGCAAGGTCTTTACAACTTCTTTTGAAAAAATCCCTAATCGCGCGGTCACAATTCCAGCAAAAATCTGACGTTCTGCAATTCACTCAAAAATGGTGCCAAACTGTTGCAAACGATCCCCTGAAAGGTTTTTCGGTGGAAACAGATGGGTTTTTATCATCGAAACAGAATTTTCCCGCAAGGTCTTTACAACTTTTTTTGAAAAAATCACAATTTCAGCAAAAATCTGACGTTCTGCAATTCACTCAAAAATGGTGCCAAACTGTTGCAAACGATCCCCTGAAAGGTTTTTCGGTGGAAACAGATGGGTTTTTATCATCGAAACAGAATTATCCCGCAAGGTCTTTACAACTTTTTTTTGAAAAAATCCCTAAGTCACAATTTCATCAAAAATCTCACGTTCTGCAATTCACTCAAAAATGGTGCCAAACTGTTGCAAACGATCTCCTGAAAGGTTTTTCGGTGGAAACAGATGGGTTTTTATCATCGAAACAGAATTAGCCCTCGACGTCTGAACAATATTTTTTGAAAAAATCCCTAAGCCGCGCGGTCACAATTTCAGCAAAAATCTGACGTTCTGCAATTCACTCAAAAATGGTGCCAAACTGTTGCAAACGATCCCCTGAAAGGTTTTTCGGTGGAAACAGATGGGTTTTTATCATCAAAACAGAATTATCCCGCAAGGTCTTTACAACTTTTTTTCAAAAAATCCCTAAGCCGCGCGGTCACAATTTCAGCAAAAATCTGACGTTCTGCAATTCACTCAAAAATGGTGCCAAACTGTTGCAAACGATCCCCTGAAAGGTTTTTCGGTGGAAAGAGATGGGTTTTTGTTATCGAAAGAGAATTATCCCGCAAGGTCTGAACAACATTTTTTGAAAAAATCCCTAAGCCGCGCGGTCACAATTTCAGCAAAAATCTGACGTTCTGCAATTCACTCAGAAATGGTGCCAAACTGTTGCAAACGATCCCCTGAAAGGTTTTTTGGTGGAAACAGATGGGTTTTTATCATCGAAACAGAATTATCCCGCAAGGTCTTTACAACTTTTTTTGAAAAAATCCCTAAGCCACGCGGTCACAATTTCATCAAAAATCTCAAGTTCTGCAATTCACTCAAAAATGGTGCCAAACTGTTGCAAACGATCCCCTGAAAGGTTTTTCGGTGGAAACAGATGGGTTTTTATCATCGAAACAGAATTAGCCCTCGACGTCTGAACAACTTTTTTTGAAAAAAATCCCTAAGCCGCGCGGTCACAATTTCAGCAAAAATCTGACGTTCTGCAATTCACTCAAAAATGGTGCCAAACTGTTGCAAACGATCCCCTGAAAGGTTTTTCGGTGGAAACAGATGGGTTTTTATCATCGAAACAGAATTATCCCGCAAGGTCTTTACAACTTTTTTTGAAAAAATCCCTAAGCCGCGCGGTCACAATTTCAGCAAAAATCTGACGTTCTGCAATTCACTCAGAAATGGTGCCAAACTGTGGCAAACGATCCCCTGAAAGGTTTTTCGGTGGAAACAGATGGGTTTTTATCATCGAAACAGAATTATCCCGCAAGGTCTGAACAACATTTTTTGAAAAAATCCCTAAGCCGCGCGGTCACAATTTCATCAAAAATCTCACGTTCTGCAATTCACTCAGAAATGGTGCTAAACTGTTGCAAACGATCCCCTGAAAGGTTTTTCGGTGGAAACAGATGGGTTTTTATCATCAAAACAGAATTAGCCCTCGACGTCTGAACAATATTTTTTGAAAAAATCCCTAAGCCGCGCGGTCACAATTTCAGCAAAAATCTCACGTTCTGCAATTCACTCAAAAATGGTGCCAAACTGTTGCAAACGATCCCCTGAAAGGTTTTTCGGTGGAAACAGATGGGTTTTTATCATCGAAACAGAATTATCCCGCAAGGTCTTTACAACTTTTTTTTGAAAAAATCCCTAAGCCGCGCGGTCACAATTTCAGCAAAAATCTGACGTTCTGCAATTCACTCAGAAATGGTGCCAAACTGTTGCAAACGATCCCCTGAAAGGTTTTTCGGTGGAAACAGATGGGTTTTTATCATCGAAACAGAATTATCCCGCAAGGTCTGAACAACTTTTTTTGAGAAAATCCCTAAGCTGCGCAGTCACAATTTCAGCAAAAATCTGACGTTCTGCAATTCACTCAAAAATGGTGCCAAACTGTTGCAAACGATCCCCTGAAAGGTTTTTTGGTGGAAAGAGATGGGTTTTTGTCATTGAAACAGAATTATCCCGCAAAGTCTGAACAACATTTTTTGAAAAAATCCCTAAGGTCAAAATTTCAGCAAAAATCTGACGTTCTGCAATTCACTCAAAAATGGTGCCAAACTGTTGCAAACGATCCCCTGAAAGGTTTTTCGGTGGAAACAGATGGGTTTTTATCATCAAAACAGAATTATCCCGCAAGGTCTTTACAACTTTTTTTCAAAAAATCCCTAAGCCGCGCGGTCACAATTTCAGCAAAAATCTGACGTTCTGCAATTCACTCAAAAATGGTGCCAAACTGTTGCAAACGATCCCCTGAAAGGTTTTTCGGTGGAAAGAGATGGGTTTTTGTCATCGAAAGAGAATTATCCCGCAAGGTCTGAACAACATTTTTTGAAAAAATCCCTAAGCCGCGCGGTCACAATTTCAGCAAAAATCTGACGTTCTGCAATTCACTCAGAAATGGTGCCAAACTGTTGCAAACGATCCCCTGAAAGGTTTTTCGGTGGAAACAGATGGGTTTTTATCATCGAAACAGAATTATCCCGCAAGGTCTGAACAACATTTTTTGAAAAAATCCCTAAGCCGCGCGGTCACAATTTCATCAAAAATCTCACGTTCTGCAATTCACTCAGAAATGGTGCCAAACTGTTGCAAACGATCCCCTGAAAGGTTTTTCGGTGGAAACAGATGGGTTTTTATCATCAAAACAGAATTAGCCCTCGACGTCTGAACAATATTTTTTGAAAAAATCCCTAAGCCGCGCGGTCACAATTTCAGCAAAAATCTCACGTTCTGCAATTCACTAAAAAATGGTGCCAAACTGTTGCAAACGATCCCCTGAAAGGTTTTTCGGTGGAAACAGATGGGTTTTTATCATCGAAACAGAATTATCCCGCAAGGTCTTTACAACTTTTTTTTGAAAAAATCCCTAAGCCGCGCGGTCACAATTTCAGCAAAAATCTGACGTTCTGCAATTCACTCAGAAATGGTGCCAAACTGTTGCAAACGATCCCCTGAAAGGTTTTTCGGTGGAAACAGATGGGTTTTTATCATCGAAACAGAATTATCCCGCAAGGTCTTTACAACTTTTTTTGAGAAAATCCCTAAGCTGCGCAGTCACAATTTCAGCAAAAATCTGACGTTCTGCAATTCACTCAAAAATGGTGCCAAACTGTTGCAAACGATCCCCTGAAAGGTTTTTTGGTGGAAAGAGATGGGTTTTTGTCATTGAAACAGAATTATCCCGCAAAGTCTGAACAACATTTTTTGAAAAAATCCCTAAGGTCAAAATTTCAGCAAAAATCTGACGTTCTGCAATTCACTCAAAAATGGTGCCAAACTGTTGCAAGCGATCCCCTGAAAGGTTTTTCGGTGGAAACAGATGGGTTTTTATCATCAAAACAGAATTATCCCGCAAGGTCTTTACAACTTTTTTTCAAAAAATCCCTAAGCCGCGCGGTCACAATTTCAGCAAAAATCTGACGTTCTGCAATTCACTCAAAAATGGTGCCAAACTGTTGCAAACGATCCCCTGAAAGGTTTTTCGGTGGAAAGAGATGGGTTTTTGTCATCGAAAGAGAATTATCCCGCAAGGTCTGAACAACATTTTTTGAAAAAATCCCTAAGCCGCGCGGTCACAATTTCAGCAAAAATCTGACGTTCTGCAATTCACTCAAAAATGGTGCCAAACTGTTGCAAACGATCCCCTGAAAGGTTTTTTGGTGGAAACAGATGGGTTTTTATCATCGAAACAGAATTATCCCGCAAGGTCTTTACAACTTTTTTTGAAAAAATTCCTAAGCCGCGCGGTCACAATTTCATCAAAAATCTCAAGTTCTGCAATTCACTCAAAAATGGTGCCAAACTGTTGCAAACGATCCCCTGAAAGGTTTTTCGGTGGAAACAGATGGGTTTTTACCATCGAAACAGAATTAGCCCTCGACGTCTGAACAACTTTTTTTGAAAAAATCCCTAAGCCGCGCGGTCACAATTTCAGCAAAAATCTGACGTTCTGCAATTCACTCAGAAATGGTGCCAAACTGTGGCAAACGATCCCCTGAAAGGTTTTTCGGTGGAAACAGATGGGTTTTTATCATCGAAACAGAATTATCCCGCAAGGTCTGAACAACATTTTTTGAAAAAATCCCTAAGCCGCGCGGTCACAATTTCATCAAAAATCTCACGTTCTGCAATTCACTCAGAAATGGTGCCAAACTGTTGCAAACGATCCCCTGAAAGGTTTTTCGGTGGAAACAGATGGGTTTTTATCATCGAAACAGAATTAGCCCTCGACGTCTGAACAATATTTTTTGAAAAAATCCCTAAGCCGCGCGGTCACAATTTCAGCAAAAATCTCACGTTCTGCAATTCACTCAAAAATGGTGCCAAACTGTTGCAAACGATCCCCTGAAAGGTTTTTCGGTGGAAACAGATGGGTTTTTATCATCGAAACAGAATTATCCCGCAAGGTCTTTACAACTTTTTTTGAAAAAATCCCTAAGCCGCGCGGTCACAATTTCAGCAAAAATCTGACGTTCTGCAATTCACTCAAAATTGGTGCCAAACTGTTGCAAACGATCCCCTGAAAGGTTTTTCGGTGGAAACAGATGGGTTTTTATCATCGAAACAGAATTATCCCGCAAGATCTTTACAACTTTTTTTGAAAAAATCCCTAAGCCGCGCGGTCAAAATTTCAGCAAAAATCTGACGTTCTGCAATTCACTCAAAAATGGTGCCAAACTGTTGCAAACGATCCCCTGAAATGTTTTTCGGTGGAAACAGATGGGTTTTTATCATCGAAACAGAATTATCCCGCAAGGTCTGAACAACTTCTTTTGAAAAAATCCCTAAGCCGCGCGGTCACAATTTCAGCAAAAATCTGACGTTCTGCAATTCACTCAAAAATGGTGCCAAACTGTTGCAAACGATCCCCTGAAAGGTTTTTCGGTGGAAACAGATGGGTTTTTATCATCGAAACAGAATTAGCCCTCGACGTCTGAACAATATTTTTTGAAAAAATCCCTAAGCCGCGCGGTCACAATTTCAGCAAAAATCTGACGTTCTGCAATTCACTCAAAAATGGTGCCAAACTGTTGCAAACGATCCCCTGAAATGTTTTTCGGTGGAAACAGATGGGTTTTTATCATCGAAACAGAATTATCCCGCAAGGTCTTTACAACTTCTTTTGAAAAAATCCCTAATCGCGCGGTCACAATTCCAGCAAAAATCTGACGTTCTGCAATTCACTCAAAAATGGTGCCAAACTGTTGCAAACGATCCCCTGAAAGGTTTTTCGGTGGAAACAGATGGGTTTTTATCATCGAAACAGAATTTTCCCGCAAGGTCTTTACAACTTTTTTTGAAAAAATCACAATTTCAGCAAAAATCTGACGTTCTGCAATTCACTCAAAAATGGTGCCAAACTGTTGCAAACGATCCCCTGAAAGGTTTTTCGGTGGAAACAGATGGGTTTTTATCATCGAAACAGAATTATCCCGCAAGGTCTTTACAACTTTTTTTTGAAAAAATCCCTAAGTCACAATTTCATCAAAAATCTCACGTTCTGCAATTCACTCAAAAATGGTGCCAAACTGTTGCAAACGATCTCCTGAAAGGTTTTTCGGTGGAAACAGATGGGTTTTTATCATCGAAACAGAATTAGCCCTCGACGTCTGAACAATATTTTTTGAAAAAATCCCTAAGCCGCGCGGTCACAATTTCAGCAAAAATCTGACGTTCTGCAATTCACTCAAAAATGGTGCCAAACTGTTGCAAACGATCCCCTGAAAGGTTTTTCGGTGGAAACAGATGGGTTTTTATCATCAAAACAGAATTATCCCGCAAGGTCTTTACAACTTTTTTTCAAAAAATCCCTAAGCCGCGCGGTCACAATTTCAGCAAAAATCTGACGTTCTGCAATTCACTCAAAAATGGTGCCAAACTGTTGCAAACGATCCCCTGAAAGGTTTTTCGGTGGAAAGAGATGGGTTTTTGTTATCGAAAGAGAATTATCCCGCAAGGTCTGAACAACATTTTTTGAAAAAATCCCTAAGCCGCGCGGTCACAATTTCAGCAAAAATCTGACGTTCTGCAATTCACTCAGAAATGGTGCCAAACTGTTGCAAACGATCCCCTGAAAGGTTTTTTGGTGGAAACAGATGGGTTTTTATCATCGAAACAGAATTATCCCGCAAGGTCTTTACAACTTTTTTTGAAAAAATCCCTAAGCCACGCGGTCACAATTTCATCAAAAATCTCAAGTTCTGCAATTCACTCAAAAATGGTGCCAAACTGTTGCAAACGATCCCCTGAAAGGTTTTTCGGTGGAAACAGATGGGTTTTTATCATCGAAACAGAATTAGCCCTCGACGTCTGAACAACTTTTTTTGAAAAAAATCCCTAAGCCGCGCGGTCACAATTTCAGCAAAAATCTGACGTTCTGCAATTCACTCAAAAATGGTGCCAAACTGTTGCAAACGATCCCCTGAAAGGTTTTTCGGTGGAAACAGATGGGTTTTTATCATCGAAACAGAATTATCCCGCAAGGTCTTTACAACTTTTTTTGAAAAAATCCCTAAGCCGCGCGGTCACAATTTCAGCAAAAATCTGACGTTCTGCAATTCACTCAGAAATGGTGCCAAACTGTGGCAAACGATCCCCTGAAAGGTTTTTCGGTGGAAACAGATGGGTTTTTATCATCGAAACAGAATTATCCCGCAAGGTCTGAACAACATTTTTTGAAAAAATCCCTAAGCCGCGCGGTCACAATTTCATCAAAAATCTCACGTTCTGCAATTCACTCAGAAATGGTGCTAAACTGTTGCAAACGATCCCCTGAAAGGTTTTTCGGTGGAAACAGATGGGTTTTTATCATCAAAACAGAATTAGCCCTCGACGTCTGAACAATATTTTTTGAAAAAATCCCTAAGCCGCGCGGTCACAATTTCAGCAAAAATCTCACGTTCTGCAATTCACTCAAAAATGGTGCCAAACTGTTGCAAACGATCCCCTGAAAGGTTTTTCGGTGGAAACAGATGGGTTTTTATCATCGAAACAGAATTATCCCGCAAGGTCTTTACAACTTTTTTTTGAAAAAATCCCTAAGCCGCGCGGTCACAATTTCAGCAAAAATCTGACGTTCTGCAATTCACTCAGAAATGGTGCCAAACTGTTGCAAACGATCCCCTGAAAGGTTTTTCGGTGGAAACAGATGGGTTTTTATCATCGAAACAGAATTATCCCGCAAGGTCTGAACAACTTTTTTTGAGAAAATCCCTAAGCTGCGCAGTCACAATTTCAGCAAAAATCTGACGTTCTGCAATTCACTCAAAAATGGTGCCAAACTGTTGCAAACGATCCCCTGAAAGGTTTTTTGGTGGAAAGAGATGGGTTTTTGTCATTGAAACAGAATTATCCCGCAAAGTCTGAACAACATTTTTTGAAAAAATCCCTAAGGTCAAAATTTCAGCAAAAATCTGACGTTCTGCAATTCACTCAAAAATGGTGCCAAACTGTTGCAAACGATCCCCTGAAAGGTTTTTCGGTGGAAACAGATGGGTTTTTATCATCAAAACAGAATTATCCCGCAAGGTCTTTACAACTTTTTTTCAAAAAATCCCTAAGCCGCGCGGTCACAATTTCAGCAAAAATCTGACGTTCTGCAATTCACTCAAAAATGGTGCCAAACTGTTGCAAACGATCCCCTGAAAGGTTTTTCGGTGGAAAGAGATGGGTTTTTGTCATCGAAAGAGAATTATCCCGCAAGGTCTGAACAACATTTTTTGAAAAAATCCCTAAGCCGCGCGGTCACAATTTCAGCAAAAATCTGACGTTCTGCAATTCACTCAGAAATGGTGCCAAACTGTTGCAAACGATCCCCTGAAAGGTTTTTCGGTGGAAACAGATGGGTTTTTATCATCGAAACAGAATTATCCCGCAAGGTCTGAACAACATTTTTTGAAAAAATCCCTAAGCCGCGCGGTCACAATTTCATCAAAAATCTCACGTTCTGCAATTCACTCAGAAATGGTGCCAAACTGTTGCAAACGATCCCCTGAAAGGTTTTTCGGTGGAAACAGATGGGTTTTTATCATCAAAACAGAATTAGCCCTCGACGTCTGAACAATATTTTTTGAAAAAATCCCTAAGCCGCGCGGTCACAATTTCAGCAAAAATCTCACGTTCTGCAATTCACTAAAAAATGGTGCCAAACTGTTGCAAACGATCCCCTGAAAGGTTTTTCGGTGGAAACAGATGGGTTTTTATCATCGAAACAGAATTATCCCGCAAGGTCTTTACAACTTTTTTTTGAAAAAATCCCTAAGCCGCGCGGTCACAATTTCAGCAAAAATCTGACGTTCTGCAATTCACTCAGAAATGGTGCCAAACTGTTGCAAACGATCCCCTGAAAGGTTTTTCGGTGGAAACAGATGGGTTTTTATCATCGAAACAGAATTATCCCGCAAGGTCTTTACAACTTTTTTTGAGAAAATCCCTAAGCTGCGCAGTCACAATTTCAGCAAAAATCTGACGTTCTGCAATTCACTCAAAAATGGTGCCAAACTGTTGCAAACGATCCCCTGAAAGGTTTTTTGGTGGAAAGAGATGGGTTTTTGTCATTGAAACAGAATTATCCCGCAAAGTCTGAACAACATTTTTTGAAAAAATCCCTAAGGTCAAAATTTCAGCAAAAATCTGACGTTCTGCAATTCACTCAAAAATGGTGCCAAACTGTTGCAAGCGATCCCCTGAAAGGTTTTTCGGTGGAAACAGATGGGTTTTTATCATCAAAACAGAATTATCCCGCAAGGTCTTTACAACTTTTTTTCAAAAAATCCCTAAGCCGCGCGGTCACAATTTCAGCAAAAATCTGACGTTCTGCAATTCACTCAAAAATGGTGCCAAACTGTTGCAAACGATCCCCTGAAAGGTTTTTCGGTGGAAAGAGATGGGTTTTTGTCATCGAAAGAGAATTATCCCGCAAGGTCTGAACAACATTTTTTGAAAAAATCCCTAAGCCGCGCGGTCACAATTTCAGCAAAAATCTGACGTTCTGCAATTCACTCAAAAATGGTGCCAAACTGTTGCAAACGATCCCCTGAAAGGTTTTTTGGTGGAAACAGATGGGTTTTTATCATCGAAACAGAATTATCCCGCAAGGTCTTTACAACTTTTTTTGAAAAAATTCCTAAGCCGCGCGGTCACAATTTCATCAAAAATCTCAAGTTCTGCAATTCACTCAAAAATGGTGCCAAACTGTTGCAAACGATCCCCTGAAAGGTTTTTCGGTGGAAACAGATGGGTTTTTACCATCGAAACAGAATTAGCCCTCGACGTCTGAACAACTTTTTTTGAAAAAATCCCTAAGCCGCGCGGTCACAATTTCAGCAAAAATCTGACGTTCTGCAATTCACTCAGAAATGGTGCCAAACTGTGGCAAACGATCCCCTGAAAGGTTTTTCGGTGGAAACAGATGGGTTTTTATCATCGAAACATAATTATCCCGCAAGGTCTGAACAACATTTTTTGAAAAAATCCCTAAGCCGCGCGGTCACAATTTCATCAAAAATCTCACGTTCTGCAATTCACTCAGAAATGGTGCCAAACTGTTGCAAACGATCCCCTGAAAGGTTTTTCGGTGGAAACAGATGGGTTTTTATCATCGAAACAGAATTAGCCCTCGACGTCTGAACAATATTTTTTGAAAAAATCCCTAAGCCGCGCGGTCACAATTTCAGCAAAAATCTCACGTTCTGCAATTCACTCAAAAATGGTGCCAAACTGTTGCAAACGATCCCCTGAAAGGTTTTTCGGTGGAAACAGATGGGTTTTTATCATCGAAACAGAATTATCCCGCAAGGTCTTTACAACTTTTTTTGAAAAAATCCCTAAGCCGCGCGGTCACAATTTCAGCAAAAATCTGACGTTCTGCAATTCACTCAAAATTGGTGCCAAACTGTTGCAAACGATCCCCTGAAAGGTTTTTCGGTGGAAACAGATGGGTTTTTATCATCGAAACAGAATTATCCCGCAAGATCTTTACAACTTTTTTTGAAAAAATCCCTAAGCCGCGCGGTCAAAATTTCAGCAAAAATCTGACGTTCTGCAATTCACTCAAAAATGGTGCCAAACTGTTGCAAACGATCCCCTGAAATGTTTTTCGGTGGAAACAGATGGGTTTTTATCATCGAAACAGAATTATCCCGCAAGGTCTGAACAACTTCTTTTGAAAAAATCCCTAAGCCGCGCGGTCACAATTTCAGCAAAAATCTGACGTTCTGCAATTCACTCAAAAATGGTGCCAAACTGTTGCAAACGATCCCCTGAAAGGTTTTTCGGTGGAAACAGATGGGTTTTTATCATCGAAACAGAATTAGCCCTCGACGTCTGAACAATATTTTTTGAAAAAATCCCTAAGCCGCGCGGTCACAATTTCAGCAAAAATCTCACGTTCTGCAATTCACTCAAAAATGGTGCCAAACTGTTGCAAACGATCCCCTGAAAGGTTTTTCGGTGGAAACAGATGGGTTTTTATCATCGAAACAGAATTATCCCGCAAGGTCTGAACAACATTTTTTGAAAAAATCCCTAAGCCGCGCGGTCACAATTTTATCAAAAATCTCAAGTTCTGCAATTCACTCAGAAATGGTGCCAAACTGTTGCAAACGATCCCCTGAAAGGTTTTTTGGTGGAAACAGATGGGTTTTTATCATCGAAACAGAATTATCCCGCAAGGTCTTTACAACTTTTTTTGAAAAAATCCCTAAGCCGCGCGGTCACAATTTCATCAAAAATCTCAAGTTCTGCAATTCACTCAAAAATGGTGCCAAACTGTTGCAAACGATCCCCTGAAAGGTTTTTCGGTGGAAACAGATGGGTTTTTATCATCGAAACAGAATTAGCCCTCGACGTCTGAACAACTTTTTTTGAAAAAATCCCTAAGCCGCGCGGTCACAATTTCAGCAAAAATCTGACGTTCTGCAATTCACTCAAAAATGGTGCCAAACTGTTGCAAATGATCCCCTGAAAGGTTTTTCGGTGGAAAGAGATGGGTTTTTGTCATTGAAACAGAATTATCCCGCAAAGTCTGAACAACATTTTTTGAAAAAATCCCTAAGCCGCGCGATCAAAATTTCAGCAAAAATCTGACGTTCTGCAATTCACTCAAAAATGGTGCCAAACTGTTGCAAACGATCCCCTGAAATGTTTTTCGGTGGAAACAGATGGGTTTTTATCATCGAAACAGAATTATCCCGCAAGGTCTGAACAATTTTTTTGATAAAATCCCTAAGCCGCGCGGTCACAATTTCATCAAAAATCTGAAATTCAACAATTCACTCAAAAATGGTGCCAAACTGTTGCAAACGATCCCCTGAAAGGTTTTTCGGTGGTAACAGATGGGTGTTTATCATCGAAACAGAATTAGCCCTCGACGTCTGAACAACTTTTTTTGAAAAAATCCCTAAGCCGCGCGGTCACAATTTCAGCAAAAATCTGACGTTCTGCAATTCACTCAGAAATGGTGCCAAACTGTGGCAAACGATCCCCTGAAAGGTTTTTCGGTGGAAACAGATGGGTTTTTATCATCGAAACAGAATTATCCCGCAAGGTCTGAACAACATTTTTTGAAAAAATCCCTAAGCCGCGCGGTCACAATTTTATCAAAAATCTCAAGTTCTGCAATTCACTCAGAAATGGTGCCAAACTGTTGCAAACGATCCCCTGAAAGGTTTTTTGGTGGAAACAGATGGGTTTTTATCATCGAAACAGAATTATCCCGCAAGGTCTTTACAACTTTTTTTGAAAAAATCCCTAAGCCGCGCGGTCACAATTTCATCAAAAATCTCAAGTTCTGCAATTCACTCAAAAATGGTGCCAAACTGTTGCAAACGATCCCCTGAAAGGTTTTTCGGTGGAAACAGATGGGTTTTTATCATCGAAACAGAATTAGCCCTCGACGTCTGAACAACTTTTTTTGAAAAAATCCCTTAGCCGCGCGGTCACAATTTCAGCAAAAATCTGACGTTCTGCAATTCACTCAAAAATAGTGCCAAACTGTTGCAAATGATCCCCTGAAAGGTTTTTCGGTGGAAAGAGATGGGTTTTTGTCATTGAAACAGAATTATCCCGCAAAGTCTGAACAACATTTTTTGAAAAAATCCCTAAGCCGCGCGATCAAAATTTCAGCAAAAATCTGACGTTCTGCAATTCACTCAAAAATGGTGCCAAACTGTTGCAAACGATCCCCTGAAATGTTTTTCGGTGGAAACAGATGGGTTTTTATCATCGAAACAGAATTATCCCGCAAGGTCTGAACAATTTTTTTGATAAAATCCCTAAGCCGCGCGGTCACAATTTCATCAAAAATCTGAAATTCAACAATTCACTCAAAAATGGTGCCAAACTGTTGCAAACGATCCCCTGAAAGGTTTTTCGGTGGAAACAGATGGGTTTTTATCATCGAAACAGAATTATCCCGCAAGGTCTGAACAACATTTTTTGAAAAAATCCCTAAGCCGCGGTCACAATTTCAGCAAAAATCGTACGTTCTGCAATTCACTCAGAAATGGTGCCAAACTGTTGCAAAAGATCCCCTGAAAGGTTTTATGGGGGAAACAGATGGGTTTTTATCATCGAAACAGAATTATCCCGCAATGTCTTTACAACTTTTTTTGAAAAAATCCCTAAGCCGCGCGGTCACAATTCCAGCAAAAATCTCACGTTCTGCAATTCACTCAAAAATGGTGCCAAACTGTTGCAAACGATCCCCTGAAAGGTTTTTCGGTGGAAACAGATGGGTTTTTATCATCGAAACAGAATTAGCCCTCGATGTCTGAACAACTTTTTTTGAAAAAATCCCTAAGCCGCGCGGTCAAAATTTCAGCAAAAATCTGACGTTCTGCAATTCACTCAAAAATGGTGCCAAACTGTTGCAAACGATCCCCTGAAATGTTTTTCGGTGGAAACAGATGGGTTTTTAACATCGAAACAGAATTATCCCGCAAGGTCCGAACAACTTTTTTTGAAAAAATCCCTAAGCCGCGCGGTCACAATTTCAGCAAAAATCTGACGATCTGCAATTCACTCAAAAATGGTGCCAAACTGTTGCAAACGATCCCCTGAAAGGTTTTTCGGTGGAAACAGATGGGTTTTTATCATCGAAACAGAATTATCCCGCAAGGTCTGAACAACTTTTTTTGAAAAAATCCCTAAACCGCGCGGTCACAATTTCAGCAAAAATCTGACGTTCTGCAATTCACTCAGAAATGGTGCCAAACTGTTGCAAACGATCCCCTGAAAGGTTTTTTTGGTGGAAACCGATGGGTTTTTATCATCAAAACAGAATTATCCCGCAAGGTCTGAACAATTTTTTTTGAAAAAATCCCTAAGCCGTGCGGTCACAAATTTCAGCAAAAATCTCACGTTCTGCAATTCACTCAGAAATGGTGCCAAACTCTTGCAAACGATCCCCTGAAAGGTTTTTCGGTGGAAACAGATAGGTGTTTATCATCGAAACAGAATTAGCCCTCAACGTCTGAACAACTTTTTTTGAAAAAATCCCTAAGCCGCGCGGTCACAATTTCAGTAAAAATCTGACGTTCTGCAATTCACTCAGAAATGGTGCCAAACTGTTGCAAACGATCCCCTGAAATGTTTTTCGGTGGAAACAGATGGGTTTTTATCATCGAAACAGAATTATCCCGCAAGGTCTTTACAACTTTTTTTGAAAAAATCCCTAAGCCGCGCGGTCACAATTTCATCAAAAATCTGGCGTTCTGCAATTCACTCAAAAATGGTGCCAAACTGTTGCAAACGATCCCCTGAAAGGTTTTTCGGTGGAAACAGATGGGTGTTTATCATCGAAACAGAATTAGCCCTCGACGTCTGAACAACTTTTTCTTGAAAAAATCCCTAAGCCGCGCGGTCACAATTTCAGCAAAAATCTGACGTTCTGCAATTCACTCAGAAATGGTGCCAAACTGTTGCAAACGATCCCCTGAAAGGTTTTTCGGTGGAAACAGATGGGTTTTTATCATCGAAACAGAATTATCCCGCAAGGTCTGAACAACATTTTTTTTTAAATACCTAAGCCGCGCGGTCACAATTTCAGCAAAAATCTGACGTTCTGCAATTCACTCAGAAATGGTGCCAAACTGTTGCAAACGTTCCCCTGAAAGGTTTTTCGGTGGTAACAGATGGGTGTTTATCATCGAAACAGAATTAGCCCTCGACGTCTGAACAACTTTTTTTGAAAAAATCCCTAAGCCGCGCGGTCACAATTTCAGCAAAAATCTGACGTTCTGCAATTCACTCAGAAATGGTGCCAAACTGTGGCAAACGATCCCCTGAAAGGTTTTTCGGTGGAAACAGATGGGTTTTTATCATCGAAACAGAATTATCCCGCAAGGTCTGAACAACATTTTTTGAAAAAATCCCTAAGCCGCGGTCACAATTTCAGCAAAAATCGTACGTTCTGCAATTCACTCAGAAATGGTGCCAAACTGTTGCAAAAGATCCCCTGAAAGGTTTTATGGGGGAAACAGATGGGTTTTTATCATCGAAACAGAATTATCCCGCAATGTCTTTACAACTTTTTTTGAAAAAATCCCTAAGCCGCGCGGTCACAATTCCAGCAAAAATCTCACGTTCTGCAATTCACTCAAAAATGGTGCCAAACTGTTGCAAACGATCCCCTGAAAGGTTTTTCGGTGGAAACAGATGGGTTTTTATCATCGAAACAGAATTAGCCCTCGATGTCTGAACAACTTTTTTTGAAAAAATCCCTAAGCCGCGCGGTCAAAATTTCAGCAAAAATCTGACGTTCTGCAATTCACTCAAAAATGGTGCCAAACTGTTGCAAACGATCCCCTGAAATGTTTTTCGGTGGAAACAGATGGGTTTTTAACATCGAAACAGAATTATCCCGCAAGGTCCGAACAACTTTTTTTGAAAAAATCCCTAAGCCGCGCGGTCACAATTTCAGCAAAAATCTGACGTTCTGCAATTCACTCAAAAATGGTGCCAAACTGTTGCAAACGATCCCCTGAAAGGTTTTTCGGTGGAAACAGATGGGTTTTTATCATCGAAACAGAATTATCCCGCAAGGTCTGAACAACTTTTTTTGAAAAAATCCCTAAACCGCGCGGTCACAATTTCAGCAAAAATCTGACGTTCTGCAATTCACTCAGAAATGGTGCCAAACTGTTGCAAACGATCCCCTGAAAGGTTTTTTTGGTGGAAACCGATGGGTTTTTATCATCAAAACAGAATTATCCCGCAAGGTCTGAACAATTTTTTTTGAAAAAATCCCTAAGCCGTGCGGTCACAATTTCAGCAAAAATCTCACGTTCTGCAATTCACTCAGAAATGGTGCCAAACTCTTGCAAACGATCCCCTGAAAGGTTTTTCGGTGGAAACAGATAGGTGTTTATCATCGAAACAGAATTAGCCCTCAACGTCTGAACAACTTTTTTTGAAAAAATCCCTAAGCCGCGCGGTCACAATTTCAGCAAAAATCTGACGTTCTGCAATTCACTCAGAAATGGTGCCAAACTGTTGCAAACGATCCCCTGAAATGTTTTTCGGTGGAAACAGATGGGTTTTTATCATCGAAACAGAATTATCCCGCAAGGTCTTTACAACTTTTTTTGAAAAAATCCCTAAGCCGCGCGGTCACAATTTCATCAAAAATCTGACGTTCTGCAATTCACTCAAAAATGGTGCCAAACTGTTGCAAACGATCCCCTGAAAGGTTTTTCGGTGGAAACAGATGGGTGTTTATCATCGAAACAGAATTAGCCCTCGACGTCTGAACAACTTTTTCTTGAAAAAATCCCTAAGCCGCGCGGTCACAATTTCAGCAAAAATCTGACGTTCTGCAATTCACTCAGAAATGGTGCCAAACTGTTGCAAACGATCCCCTGAAAGGTTTTTCGGTGGAAACAGATGGGTTTTTATCATCGAAACAGAATTATCCCGCAAGGTCTGAACAACATTTTTTTTAAAATACCTAAGCCGCGCGGTCACAATTTCAGCAAAAATCGTACGTTCTGCAATTCACTCAGAAATGGTGCCAAACTGTTGCAAACGATCCCCTGAAATGTTTTTCGGTGGAAACAGATGGGTTTTTATCATCGAAACAGAATTATCCCGCAAGGTCTTTACACCTTTTTTTGAAAAAATCCCTAAGCCGCGCGGTCACAATTCCAGCAAAAATCTGACGTTCTGCAATTCACTCAGAAATGGTGACAAACTGTTGCAAACGATACCCTGAAAGGTTTTTCGGTGGAAACAGATGGGTTTTTATCATCGAAACAGAATTATCCCGCAAGGTCTGAACAACTTTTTTTGAAAAAACAACAATTTCAGCAAAAATCTGACGTTCTGCAATTCACTCAAAAATGGTGCCAAACTGTTGCAAACGATCCCCTGAAATGTTTTTCGGTGGAAACAGATGGGTTTTTATCATCGAAACAGAATTATCCCGCAAGGTCTTTACAACTTTTTTTGAGAAAATCCCTAAGCCGCGCGGTCACAATTCCAGCAAAAATCTGACGTTCTGCAATTCACTCAAAAATGGTGCCAAACTGTTGCAAACGATCCCCTGAAAGGTTTTTCGGTGGAAACAGATGGGTTTTTATCATCGAAACAGAATTTTCCCGCAAGGTCTTTACAACTTTTTTTGAAAAAATCACAATTTCAGCAAAAATCTGACGTTCTGCAATTCACTCAAAAATGGTGCCAAACTGTTGCAAACGATCCCCTGAAATGTTTTTCGGTGGAAACAGATGGGTTTTTATCATCGAAACAGAATTATCCCGCAAGGTCTTTACAACTTTTTTTGAAAAAATCCCTAAGCCGCGCGGTCACAATTCCAGCAAAAATCTGACGTTCTGCAATTCACTCAAAAATGGTGCCAAACTGTTGCAAACGATCCCCTGAAAGGTTTTTCGGTGGAAACAGATGGGTTTTTATCATCGAAACAGAATTTTCCCGCAAGGTCTTTACAACTTTTTTTGAAAAAATCACAATTTCAGCAAAAATCTGACGTTCTGCAATTCACTCAAAAATGGTGCCAAACTGTTGCAAACGATCCCCTGAAATGTTTTTCGGTGGAAACAGATGGGTTTTTATCATCGAAACAGAATTATCCCGCAAGGTCTTTACAACTTTTTTTTGAAAAAATCCCTAAGCCGCGCGGTCACAATTTCATCAAAAATCTCACGTTCTGCAATTCACTCAAAAATGGTGCCAAACTGTTGCAAACGATCCCCTGAAAGGTTTTTCGGTGGAAACAGATGGGTTTTTATCATCGAAACAGAATTAGCCCTCGACGTCTGAACAACTTTTTTTGAAAAAATCCCTAAGCCGCGCGGTCACAATTTCAGCAAAAATCTGACGTTCTGCAATTCACTCAAAAATGGTGCCAAACTGTTGCAAACGATCCCCTGAAATATTTTTCGGTGGAAACAGATGGGTTTTTATCATCGAGAGAGAATTATCCCGCAAGGTCTTTACAACTTTTTTTCAAAAAATCCCTAAGCCGCGCGGTCACAATTTCAGCAAAAATCTGACGTTCTGCAATTCACTCAAAAATGGTGCCAAACTGTTGCAAACGATCCCCTGAAAGGTTTTTCGGTGGAAAGAGATGGGTTTTTGTCATCGAAACAGAATTATCCCGCAAGGTCTGAACAACTTTTTTTGAAAAAATCCCTAAGCCGCGCGGTCACAATTTCAGCAAAAATCTGACGTTCTGCAATTCACTCAGAAATGGTGCCAAACTGTTGCAAACGATCCCCTGAAAGGTTTTTTGGTGGAAACAGATGGGTTTTTATCATCGAAACAGAATTATCCCGCAAGGTCTTTACAACTTTTTTTGAAAAAATCCCTAAGCCACGCGGTCACAATTTCATCAAAAATCTCAAGTTCTGCAATTCACTCAAAAATGGTGCCAAACTGTTGCAAACGATCCCCTGAAAGGTTTTTCGGTGGAAACAGATGGGTTTTTATCATCGAAACAGAATTTGCCCTCGACGTCTGAACAACTTTTTTTGAAAAAATCCCTAAGCCGCGCGGTCACAATTTCAGCAAAAATCTGACGTTCTGCAATTCACTCAAAAATGGTGCCAAACTGTTGCAAACGATCCCCTGAAAGGTTTTTCGGTGGAAACAGATGGGTTTTTATCATCGAAACAGAATTATCCCGCAAGGTCTTTACAACTTTTTTTGAAAAAATCCCTAAGCCGCGCGGTCACAATTTCAGCAAAAATCTGACGTTCTGCAATTCACTCAGAAATGGTGCCAAACTGTGGCAAACGATCCCCTGAAATGTTTTTCGGTGGAAACAGATGGGTTTTTATCATCGAAACAGAATTATCCCGCAAGGTCTGAACAACATTTTTTGAAAAAATCCCTAAGCCGCGCGGTCACAATTTCATCAAAAATCTGACGTTCTGCAATTCACTCAGAAATGGTGCCAAACTGTTGCAAACGATCCCCTGAAAGCTTTTTCGGTGGAAACAGACGGGTTTTTATCATCGAAACAGAATTATCCCGCAAGGTCTGAACAACTTTTTTTGAAAAAATCCCTAAGCCGCGCGGTCACAATATCAGCAAAAATCTGACGTTCTGCAATTCACTCAAAAATGGTGCCAAACTGTTGCAAATGATCCCCTGAAAGGTTTTTCGGTGGAAAGAGATGGGTTTTTATCATCGAAACAGAATTATCCCGCAAGGTCTGAACAATTTTTTTGATAAAATCCCTAAGCCGCGCGGTCACAATTTCATCAAAAATCTGAAATTCAACAATTCACTCAAAAATGGTGCCAAACTGTTGCAAACGATCCCCTGAAAGGTTTTTCGGTGGTAACAGATGGGTGTTTATCATCGAAACAGAATTAGCCCTCGACGTCTGAACAACTTTTTTTGAAAAAATCCCTAAGCCGCGCGGTCACAATTTCAGCAAAAATCTGACGTTCTGCAATTCACTCAGAAATGGTGCCAAACTGTGGCAAACGATCCCCTGAAAGGTTTTTCGGTGGAAACAGATGGGTTTTTATCATCGAAACAGAATTATCCCGCAAGGTCTGAACAACATTTTTTGAAAAAATCCCTAAGCCGCGCGGTCACAATTTTATCAAAAATCTCAAGTTCTGCAATTCACTCAGAAATGGTGCCAAACTGTTGCAAACGATCCCCTGAAAGGTTTTTTGGTGGAAACAGATGGGTTTTTATCATCGAAACAGAATTATCCCGCAAGGTCTTTACAACTTTTTTTGAAAAAATCCCTAAGCCGCGCGGTCACAATTTCATCAAAAATCTCAAGTTCTGCAATTCACTCAAAAATGGTGCCAAACTGTTGCAAACGATCCCCTGAAAGGTTTTTCGGTGGAAACAGATGGGTTTTTATCATCGAAACAGAATTAGCCCTCGACGTCTGAACAACTTTTTTTGAAAAAATCCCTTAGCCGCGCGGTCACAATTTCAGCAAAAATCTGACGTTCTGCAATTCACTCAAAAATAGTGCCAAACTGTAGCAAATGATCCCCTGAAAGGTTTTTCGGTGGAAAGAGATGGGTTTTTGTCATTGAAACAGAATTATCCCGCAAAGTCTGAACAACATTTTTTGAAAAAATCCCTAAGCCGCGCGATCAAAATTTCAGCAAAAATCTGACGTTCTGCAATTCACTCAAAAATGGTGCCAAACTGTTGCAAACGATCCCCTGAAATGTTTTTCGGTGGAAACAGATGGGTTTTTATCATCGAAACAGAATTATCCCGCAAGGTCTGAACAATTTTTTTGATAAAATCCCTAAGCCGCGCGGTCACAATTTCATCAAAAATCTGAAATTCAACAATTCACTCAAAAATGGTGCCAAACTGTTGCAAACGATCCCCTGAAAGGTTTTTCGGTGGTAACAGATGGGTGTTTATCATCGAAACAGAATTAGCCCTCGACGTCTGAACAACTTTTTTTGAAAAAATCCCTAAGCCGCGCGGTCACAATTTCAGCAAAAATCTGACGTTCTGCAATTCACTCAGAAATGGTGCCAAACTGTGGCAAACGATCCCCTGAAAGGTTTTTCGGTGGAAACAGATGGGTTTTTATCATCGAAACAGAATTATCCCGCAAGGTCTGAACAACATTTTTTGAAAAAATCCCTAAGCCGCGGTCACAATTTCAGCAAAAATCGTACGTTCTGCAATTCACTCAGAAATGGTGCCAAACTGTTGCAAAAGATCCCCTGAAAGGTTTTATGGGGGAAACAGATGGGTTTTTATCATCGAAACAGAATTATCCCGCAATGTCTTTACAACTTTTTTTGAAAAAATCCCTAAGCCGCGCGGTCACAATTCCAGCAAAAATCTCACTGTCAGGGGTTTAGGTGCAGAGGCACGGGCAAGGGAGGAAACAGAGAGCGAAGGGGAGGAGACAGAGGAAAGGATGAGTGATGACGACGACCCGAGATCTCCCAGTCTTTCCAGTGAATCAGAGGATTCACAGAAAGGAGCACCAGTGGCCAGGGCAAGGGGGGCGTCTAGGGAGGCACCCCAGGAAGATAGAGCCAGAGGAGACTCAGGGGGGAGCAGCTAGAAATCGGGACCAGCGTCACCGCCAGGAAGCAGGGAAGAGGAAAGGAGCCAGGAGGGAAGCGCTGGCAGCTCACCACAGGAGGGAGGGCAGGAGTCAGGAGTGGCCACACCTCCATCGGGGAGCGAAGAAACGGTTAAGAGGAAAGTGGAAGGTTGGGCGCGCGCGCCAAGTTCAAATGCAGAGGAAGGCGGCGCAGTGAGCAGCCCCGAAAGGGAACCGGGTCCTAAAGCCCGGCGCAAGGAGGCAGAAGGGTCTGGGTCAGCGTCAGAAGAATCCCGGAAGGAAGAAGCCCCGGGGGGTAGAGGGACCCAGAGGAGGACAGTCAGGAGGAAAAGGTGGAGCAAGGCTAGGATATTAAGTTGGTGCGCACGGGGCGGAGACTCAGACGGAGCCTCGCCGATCTAGCTAGTAGACGTAGAGTTGCAGACAGCAGCGTGAGAATGGAAACTGTAATTCAATAAAGACTTTTACTTAATGACCGCTGGCTAGCGTGATCCTCTGTGAGCTAGGATCTTGAAGCAGCTCTGACAGTAGGCTCCGTCTCTACATTGTGGGCATCTGCAGCCTCGAGGAGAGGAGAGAAACAGGCGCCCACTAGCGAGCTCACGAACGGCAGGAGACATGACGGCTGAGCAGCAGATAGAGGACCTCAGAAAAGCAGTGGCACAACTGAACGCCGAGGTTCTCGCATCCAGGAAGAGAGAGGACGAGGCAGCTGCCGCCTGCAGGGATCTCCAGGTCAGGTTAGACGTACTGGCAAAGCAACCACCCCGGCAGGAGGGAATTGGGTTGGCGAGACGGACAGGCGGGCTGCTCTCTCACTTCGATGGGAACCTGCAACAGTATCCCAACTTTAGAGCCGACGTACTGTGCGCACTGCAACTGTTGCATAAAGACTTTAGAGATGAACAGGAGAGAGTGGGGTTCATCATGTCCCATCTGCATGGGGAGGCGAAAGCATGGTTGCGCAATTTATGGAGAGATAACGATCCGGCGCTCCAGAATGTGGATGCCTTTATTAAAGCGATGGATGGGTGTTTCTTATCAAGTATTGACATTGATCTTGCACGGAAGGAGGTGCATGGGCTGAGACAAGGGAGGGCCAGCGTCAGACAGTATCATGCACGCTTTTTCGCCTTGGTCAGCGCCCTGGAATGGGACAGAGATTCGGCTCCTGTAAGAGACCTCTTTTGGGAGGGACTGCACAACTCGATTAAAGATGAGATAGCGAGGGGGGAGAGACCCCGAACCACCCAGGAGGTCGTTCAGAGGGCACTGGCCGTGGGGGTGAGGCTGGAAGGACGTCCGTGGAGCAAGGACGAAGGACGTGGAGGGCGCGAACCAGCCGGGGGCCCCTCCTTCTTTCCCAGAGAAGCAGCGCGAACGCAATCCACGCCTCCGCCAGGAGGAGGAGCCGAACCTATGGAGGTTGGAGGTGCAAGGGCTCAGTCAGCAACCAGAGCCCTAGCACCGGCAGCAGTGAAGGCGAAGCCTCCTAGAGGGACCAGGAAGTGTTACGTCTGTGAGCAGCCAGGGCATATGGCGAAAGAGTGTCCCCAGAGGCCCCACAAGCTTACTGCAGCCTCAGCAATGGTGACTGCAGCAACGCAGCAGGGAGGACCACAGCAGGGAAACGACAATGTCTGGCTGGAGGAAGAGGCACTGGGGCCCAGCCAGACGTGTTAGTGACGCAGTCCCCAGAAATTTTACAGCCAGTGAACCCCCTCCCGCCCAAACCAGTAGTGAGGCTCACAGCATCTCTCCAGCTGCCCAATGGAATCACCATGGACGTGCCAATCACCATCGACTCCGGCAGCAACGCGGACTTTATAGGGCAGGAATTTGTCGACAGGCACGCTGTGCAGTTGCTGCCGGCCACACTGCCCCTGCAGGTTGTCACGGTGGATGGCAGGGAGCTGCTAGGGGGGCAAGTGGTGAAGCAGACGCCACCAATGGTGATGCGACTTGGGAATCACAGGGAAGTCATCAGCTTCAACGTCACTCAACTGTCTGACACGCCCATTGTATTGGGTATGAGTTGGCTGGACAAGCACAGCCCAACGATGGCTTGGTTCCAGAGGCAGCTGGTCTTCGGCTCTTCCTTTTGTGCTGAACACTGCATCGTACCCAGGCAGGAAGGAGAGGAAGAGGAGTCACAGCTGCTGCTAGGCACGCTGCAAGCGATTCCCCACAAGTACGCAGAATTTCTGGAAGTTTTCTGCGAGAAGGAGGCGGACAGGCTACCCCCTCACAGACCATATGACTGCAAAATTGACCTGCTGCCGGGGGCGGCGCTGCCTAAAGGGAAGCTGTATTCCATGTCTGAGGACGAACTGCAGGAACTCAAAGACTTCATCGATCATAATTTGGAGCGCGGTTTCATCCGGGAGTCTAAGGCAGTGGGGGGCAGTCCTGTATTCTTTGTTAAGAAGCGAGACACGCCCCAAAAAAGACTCGTAGTGGATTACAGGATTTTGAACAGTGTGACCAAGCCGTCGGACTTCCCCATGCCCCGCATCGACGACCTCCTGGCGAAGGTACGGAAAGGAAAGGTGTTCACCAAGTTGGACCTGCGGGGGGCGTACAACCTCATTCGCATGCGGGAAGGTGATGAGTGGAAGACAGCCATGTTCACGCCACTGGGTACCTACGAATACAGAGTTATGCCTTTTGGACTACAAAATGGCGCTCACGTTTTTCAAGCATTTATGCATCACGTGTTGGCGGGACTTCTCTACAAGACGTGCGTCTGTTTCTTGGATGACATCCTGATCTTTTCGGAGTCGCAGCAAGAACATGACAAGCACGTCAAGGAAGTGCTGGGCAGGCTAAAGCAACACAGGCTCTACGCCAAGCTGGAGAAGTGCCAATTTGACGTGCCGGAGGTGGATTTTCTGGGCTACAAGCTGTCTGCCAAGGGGCTCGCCATGGACAGCGCCAAGGTTCGAGCGGTGTTGGATTGGAAGAGCCCACGCAACCGGAAGGAGGTCCAACGGTTTGTCGGCTTTGCGAACTTCTATCGCAAGTTTATCAAGGGCTTCGCGATGCAGACGGCGGCCATCACTGACACCCTTAGCTCCAAGAAGAAGAAGTTCATCTGGACAGAGCAGGCGGAGCAGTCCTTTCAGGCCCTCAAGCGTCTCTTCGCGTCGGAAGAGCAGCTGCTTCATGTCAACCCCAGCATGCCGATGAGGGTGGAGACAGACGCTTCGGACAGAGCAGTGGGGGCGGTCCTGCTGCAGAAGGACCCGCAGGGCGTGTGGCGGCCGGGAGCGTTTTACTCCAGGAAGCTCAGCAAGTCCGAGCAGAACTACACCATATGGGACAGGGAGTTGCTGGCCATTCATGCAGCGTTCAAGGCGTGGAGGCACTTTCTGATCGGCGCCAAGCACACGGTGCAGGTTTGCACGGACCACAAGAATCTGGAACACTGGCGCACGGCACAGTTCCTGAACCAGAGGCAGATACGTTGGGCTGAGTTCTTTGCGGACTTCGACTTCCGAATAGAGTATGTCCCGGGGGACACCAACATCATGGCAGACGCTCTCTCCCGCAAGCCACAGTATCTGGAGGACGCAACACCAGCGGCCGCCATGCACATCTTTGCACCGACAGTGTGGGCGTGCGCCGCGGCGACCGTGGACCTAGAGGCGGTGCGGCGAGCGTTGCAGGGGGACTCCTTCGCACAAACGAAGATGGCAGAGGTGCGAGGGGGCAAGGCAGCGGCCGACGGTTTCCAGCTACGAGATGGCTTGCTCATCCGTAAAGGGGCCATCTACGTGCCGGGTGACGAACTTCGAGCCAAGGTGCTACAGCAGCTGCACGACGCACCCACGGCCGGGCACTTTGGCAAGGAGAAGACGGTGGAATTAGTAGCCAGGGATTTCTGGTGGCCTGGAATGAGAGGGGAGGTCGCAGACTACGTAGCGAGGTGTGACACCTGCCAGAGGGCAAAGCCGGTGCACAAACCGCCGGCTGGACTGTTGGAGCCGCTGCAAACTCCGGTCGAACCTTGGGAAAGGGTGGCTCTGGACTTTGTCACGGATCTGCCCAGCTCAAGGGGCAAGACGGCAGTGTTGGTGGTGGTGGACCTGTTCTCCAAGATGGCGCATTTCATTCCGTGTGCTAAGGTGGCCACGGCGGAGCAAACCGCCAAACTGTTCATAGACCACGTGTTCAAGGTTCACGGTCTGCCACGGTCTATTCTGTCCGACCGCGGGCGGCAGTTCATCTCGAACTTCTGGCAGAAACTGATGGGCTTCCTAAACGTCAAGATCAATCTGGCGTCGGCGAGACACCCGCAGACCAACGGGCAAGCGGAGCGAGCCAATGCCATCATGCAGCAGTACCTGAGATGTTATGCAAACCAACAGCCTGCGACGTGGGTGGATTACCTGCCGCTTGCAGAGTTTGCCTACAACAACACGAAGCACGTATCCACGGGCGTCACGCCGTTCTTCGCCAACAACGGGCGGCACCCTAGAACCTTTCCGGGACTGGAATGCAGGGGAGAAGGGGAGCCGCAGTCAGCAGATGCGTTCGCGTCGGAGCTGCAGGAAGTCCACGATCAGCTGCGGCGCCACCTGGAGCTGGCTAAACACGCATACAAGGTACAAGCGGACAAACACAGAAGGGTTGGCGAAGAGCTCCACGTGGGAGACTGGGTCTGGTTAGCAGCCCACGCAGTGCCGGCCAGGTCGTTGGCCAAGAAGAAACTAGGGCATAAACAACTGGGGCCCTACCAAGTCGAAGAGCAGGTCAACCCGGTGGCTTTCAGGCTGGCGCTTCCGGAGGGTTCCAGAATGCATCCGGTGTTCCACAGATCGGTGCTCACTCCCTACAAGGCACCGCACAGGTTCCAGGAACCCGGAACGGCGCCGAGTCCGCTCAGAGAAGGAACGGGGCACGCGGGAGTGGCACAGGAGGAGCGCATCAACGAAGTCACGGAGATTTTGGACTCCAGATGGGGGGAAGAGGGAGTAGAATACTTTCTCGCCAGGGAGGGCACCCCGGCCAGTGCGAACAGCTGGGTGCCGGGCTACGCTTTAGACGAACCTCTGCTCAAAGACGAGTTTCATGCCCTCTTCCCACATAGACCTATGCCAGCAGACTTTTTCGACGACTGGCTTTTCACGCCCACGCTTTCGGACAGCACGTTCAGGGGGTTCGACTCGGACGAGGAACCAACACGAGACGTCCGTTCCCCGGAGGGGTCACCCTCGGGATCTGTCTCAGAACCCTCGTATTGGTGGGACGATAGGCCGGAGGAGCAGTTCCGCAGGAAGTGGCTGGACTGTTCCGGCCGAGCAACGCCGCCTGGAGGAAGTGCGGGAGAGACGGACATGGACATTTTCGGGGACGACCCTGGTTTCGAGCACGGCGGCACAGAGATGGAAGAGGAGGTGACTGTCGTCAACGAGAGCAGAGAGGAAGACCTGGAAGAGTTCCGCTGGAGGCCTGCCACGGGAAGCGACCGATATCCGACGTTCGTCCCTTTGCAACAGCAGCCCCCAGCTCCAGCACCGGAAGGAGGGGAGGGGGGACTGGGGGGCTTCGAGGGGGGGATGGATGTCAGGGGTTTAGGTGCAGAGGCACGGGCAAGGGAGGAAACAGAGAGCGAAGGGGAGGAGACAGAGGAAAGGATGAGTGATGACGACGACCCGAGATCTCCCAGTCTTTCCAGTGAATCAGAGGATTCACAGAAAGGAGCACCAGTGGCCAGGGCAAGGGGGGCGTCTAGGGAGGCACCCCAGGAAGATAGAGCCAGAGGAGACTCAGGGGGGAGCAGCTGGAAATCGGGACCAGCGTCACCGCCAGGAAGCAGGGAAGAGGAAAGGAGCCAGGAGGGAAGCGCTGGCAGCTCACCACAGGAGGGAGGGCAGGAGTCAGGAGTGGCCACACCTCCATCGGGGAGCGAAGAAACGGTTAAGAGGAAAGTGGAAGGTTGGGCGCGCGCGCCAAGTTCAAATGCAGAGGAAGGCGGCGCAGTGAGCAGCCCCGAAAGGGAACCGGGTCCTAAAGCCCGGCGCAAGGAGGCAGAAGGGTCTGGGTCAGCGTCAGAAGAATCCCGGAAGGAAGAAGCCCCGGGGGGTAGAGGGACCCAGAGGAGGACAGTCAGGAGGAAAAGGTGGAGCAAGGCTAGGATATTAAGTTGGTGCGCACGGGGCGGAGACTCAGACGGAGCCTCGCCGATCTAGCTAGTAGACGTAGAGTTGCAGACAGCAGCGTGAGAATGGAAACTGTAATTCAATAAAGACTTTTACTTAATGACCGCTGGCTAGCGTGATCCTCTGTGAGCTAGGATCTTGAAGCAGCTCTGACACTCACGTTCTGCAATTCACTCAAAAATGGTGCCAAACTGTTGCAAACGATCCCCTGAAAGGTTTTTCGGTGGAAACAGATGGGTTTTTATCATCGAAACAGAATTAGCCCTCGATGTCTGAACAACTTTTTTTGAAAAAATCCCTAAGCCGCGCGGTCAAAATTTCAGCAAAAATCTGACGTTCTGCAATTCACTCAAAAATGGTGCCAAACTGTTGCAAACGATCCCCTGAAATGTTTTTCGGTGGAAACAGATGGGTTTTTAACATCGAAACAGAATTATCCCGCAAGGTCCGAACAACTTTTTTGAAAAAATCCCTAAGCCGCGCGGTCACAATTTCAGCAAAAATCTGACGATCTGCAATTCACTCAAAAATGGTGCCAAACTGTTGCAAACGATCCCCTGAAAGGTTTTTCGGTGGAAACAGATGGGTTTTTATCATCGAAACAGAATTATCCCGCAAGGTCTGAACAACTTTTTTTGAAAAAATCCCTAAACCGCGCGGTCACAATTTCAGCAAAAATCTGACGTTCTGCAATTCACTCAGAAATGGTGCCAAACTGTTGCAAACGATCCCCTGAAAGGTTTTTTTGGTGGAAACCGATGGGTTTTTATCATCAAAACAGAATTATCCCGCAAGGTCTGAACAATTTTTTTTGAAAAAATCCCTAAGCCGTGCGGTCACAAATTTCAGCAAAAATCTCACGTTCTGCAATTCACTCAGAAATGGTGCCAAACTCTTGCAAACGATCCCCTGAAAGGTTTTTCGGTGGAAACAGATAGGTGTTTATCATCGAAACAGAATTAGCCCTCAACGTCTGAACAACTTTTTTTGAAAAAATCCCTAAGCCGCGCGGTCACAATTTCAGTAAAAATCTGACGTTCTGCAATTCACTCAGAAATGGTGCCAAACTGTTGCAAACGATCCCCTGAAATGTTTTTCGGTGGAAACAGATGGGTTTTTATCATCGAAACAGAATTATCCCGCAAGGTCTTTACAACTTTTTTTGAAAAAATCCCTAAGCCGCGCGGTCACAATTTCATCAAAAATCTGGCGTTCTGCAATTCACTCAAAAATGGTGCCAAACTGTTGCAAACGATCCCCTGAAAGGTTTTTCGGTGGAAACAGATGGGTGTTTATCATCGAAACAGAATTAGCCCTCGACGTCTGAACAACTTTTTCTTGAAAAAATCCCTAAGCCGCGCGGTCACAATTTCAGCAAAAATCTGACGTTCTGCAATTCACTCAGAAATGGTGCCAAACTGTTGCAAACGATCCCCTGAAAGGTTTTTCGGTGGAAACAGATGGGTTTTTATCATCGAAACAGAATTATCCCGCAAGGTCTGAACAACATTTTTTTTTAAATACCTAAGCCGCGCGGTCACAATTTCAGCAAAAATCGTACGTTCTGCAATTCACTCAGAAATGGTGCCAAACTGTTGCAAACGTTCCCCTGAAAGGTTTTTCGGTGGTAACAGATGGGTGTTTATCATCGAAACAGAATTAGCCCTCGACGTCTGAACAACTTTTTTTGAAAAAATCCCTAAGCCGCGCGGTCACAATTTCAGCAAAAATCTGACGTTCTGCAATTCACTCAGAAATGGTGCCAAACTGTGGCAAACGATCCCCTGAAAGGTTTTTCGGTGGAAACAGATGGGTTTTTATCATCGAAACAGAATTATCCCGCAAGGTCTGAACAACATTTTTTGAAAAAATCCCTAAGCCGCGGTCACAATTTCAGCAAAAATCGTACGTTCTGCAATTCACTCAGAAATGGTGCCAAACTGTTGCAAAAGATCCCCTGAAAGGTTTTATGGGGGAAACAGATGGGTTTTTATCATCGAAACAGAATTATCCCGCAATGTCTTTACAACTTTTTTTGAAAAAATCCCTAAGCCGCGCGGTCACAATTCCAGCAAAAATCTCACGTTCTGCAATTCACTCAAAAATGGTGCCAAACTGTTGCAAACGATCCCCTGAAAGGTTTTTCGGTGGAAACAGATGGGTTTTCATCATCGAAACAGAATTAGCCCTCGATGTCTGAACAACTTTTTTTGAAAAAATCCCTAAGCCGCGCGGTCAAAATTTCAGCAAAAATCTGACGTTCTGCAATTCACTCAAAAATGGTGCCAAACTGTTGCAAACGATCCCCTGAAATGTTTTTCGGTGGAAACAGATGGGTTTTTAACATCGAAACAGAATTATCCCGCAAGGTCCGAACAACTTTTTTTGAAAAAATCCCTAAGCCGCGCGGTCACAATTTCAGCAAAAATCTGACGTTCTGCAATTCACTCAAAAATGGTGCCAAACTGTTGCAAACGATCCCCTGAAAGGTTTTTCGGTTTAAACAGATGGGTTTTTATCATCGAAACAGAATTATCCCGCAAGGTCTGAACAACTTTTTTTGAAAAAATCCCTAAACCGCGCGGTCACAATTTCAGCAAAAATCTGACGTTCTGCAATTCACTCAGAAATGGTGCCAAACTGTTGCAAACGATCCCCTGAAAGGTTTTTTTGGTGGAAACCGATGGGTTTTTATCATCAAAACAGAATTATCCCGCAAGGTCTGAACAATTTTTTTTGAAAAAATCCCTAAGCCGTGCGGTCACAATTTCAGCAAAAATCTCACGTTCTGCAATTCACTCAGAAATGGTGCCAAACTCTTGCAAACGATCCCCTGAAAGGTTTTTCGGTGGAAACAGATAGGTGTTTATCATCGAAACAGAATTAGCCCTCAACGTCTGAACAACTTTTTTTGAAAAAATCCCTAAGCCGCGCGGTCACAATTTCAGCAAAAATCTGACGTTCTGCAATTCACTCAGAAATGGTGCCAAACTGTTGCAAACGATCCCCTGAAATGTTTTTCGGTGGAAACAGATGGGTTTTATCATCGAAACAGAATTATCCCGCAAGGTCTTTACAACTTTTTTTGAAAAAATCCCTAAGCCGCGCGGTCACAATTTCATCAAAAATCTGACGTTCTGCAATTCACTCAAAAATGGTGCCAAACTGTTGCAAACGATCCCCTGAAAGGTTTTTCGGTGGAAACAGATGGGTGTTTATCATCGAAACAGAATTAGCCCTCGACGTCTGAACAACTTTTTCTTGAAAAAATCCCTAAGCCGCGCGGTCACAATTTCAGCAAAAATCTGACGTTCTGCAATTCACTCAGAAATGGTGCCAAACTGTTGCAAACGATCCCCTGAAAGGTTTTTCGGTGGAAACAGATGGGTTTTTATCATCGAAACAGAATTATCCCGCAAGGTCTGAACAACATTTTTTTTTAAATACCTAAGCCGCGCGGTCACAATTTCAGCAAAAATCGTACGTTCTGCAATTCACTCAGAAATGGTGCCAAACTGTTGCAAACGATCCCCTGAAAGGTTTTTCGGTGGTAACAGATGGGTGTTTATCATCGAAACAGAATTAGCCCTCGACGTCTGAACAACTTTTTTTGAAAAAATCCCTAAGCCGCGCGGTCACAATTTCAGCAAAAATCTCACGTTCTGCAATTCACTCAGAAATGGTGCCAAACTGTGGCAAACGATCCCCTGAAAGGTTTTTCGGTGGAAACAGATGGGTTTTTATCATCGAAACAGAATTATCCCGCAAGGTCTGAACAACATTTTTTGAAAAAATCCCTAAGCCGCGGTCACAATTTCAGCAAAAATCGTACGTTCTGCAATTCACTCAGAAATGGTGCCAAACTGTTGCAAAAGATCCCCTGAAAGGTTTTATGGGGGAAACAGATGGGTTTTTATCATCGAAACAGAATTATCCCGCAATGTCTTTACAACTTTTTTTGAAAAAATCCCTAAGCCGCGCGGTCACAATTTCATCAAAAATCTCACGTTCTGCAATTCACTCAAAAATGGTGCCAAACTCTTGCAAACGATCCCCTGAAAGGTTTTTCGGTGGAAACAGATGGGTTTTTATCATCGAAACAGAATTAGCCCTCGATGTCTGAACAACTTTTTTTGAAAAAATCCCTAAGCCGCGCGGTCAAAATTTCAGCAAAAATCTGACGTTCTCCAATTCACTCAAAAATGGTGCCAAACTGTTGCAAACGATCCCCTGAAATGTTTTTCGGTGGAAACAGATGGGTTTTTAACATCGAAACAGAATTATCCCGCAAGGTCCGAACAACTTTTTTTGAAAAAATCCCTAAGCCGCGCGGTCACAATTTCAGCAAAAATCTGACGTTCTGCAATTCACTCAAAAATGGTGCCAAACTGTTGCAAACGATCCCCTGAAAGGTTTTTCGGTGGAAACAGATGGGTTTTTATCATCGAAACAGAATTATCCCGCAAGGTCTGAACAACTTTTTTTGAAAAAATCACTAAACCGCGCGGTCACAATTTCAGCAAAAATCTGACGTTCTGCAATTCACTCAGAAATGGTGCCAAACTGTTGCAAACGATCCCCTGAAAGGTTTTTTTGGTGGAAACCGATGGGTTTTTATCATCAAAACAGAATTATCCCGCAAGGTCTGACCAATTTTTTTTGAAAAAATCCCTAAGCCGTGCGGTCACAATTTCAGCAAAAATCTCACGTTCTGCAATTCACTCAGAAATGGTGCCAAACTCTTGCAAACGATCCCCTGAAAGGTTTTTCGGTGGAAACAGATAGGTGTTTATCATCGAAACAGAATTAGCCCTCAACGTCTGAACAACTTTTTTTGAAAAAATCCCTAAGCCGCGCGGTCACAATTTCAGCAAAAATCTGACGTTCTGCAATTCACTCAGAAATGGTGCCAAACTGTGGCAAACGATCCCCTGAAATGTTTTTCGGTGGAAACAGATGGGTTTTTATCATCGAAACAGAATTATCCCGCAAGGTCTTTACAACTTTTTTTGAAAAAATCCCTAAGCCGAGCGGTCACAATTTCATCAAAAATCTGACGTTCTGCAATTCACTCAAAAATGGTGCCAAACTGTTGCAAACGATCCCCTGAAAGGTTTTTCGGTGGAAACAGATGGGTGTTTATCATCGAAACAGAATTAGCCCTCGACGTCTGAACAACTTTTTCTTGAAAAAATCCCTAAGCCGCGCGGTCACAATTTCAGCAAAAATCTGACGTTCTGCAATTCACTCAGAAATGGTGCCAAACTGTTGCAAACGATCCCCTGAAAGGTTTTTCGGTGGAAACAGATGGGTTTTTATCATCGAAACAGAATTATCCCGCAAGGTCTGAACAACATTTTTTTTAAAATACCTAAGCCGCGCGGTCACAATTTCAGCAAAAATCGTACGTTCTGCAATTCACTCAGAAATGGTGCCAAACTGTTGCAAACGATCCCCTGAAATGTTTTTCGGTGGAAACAGATGGGTTTTTATCATCGAAACAGAATTATCCCGCAAGGTCTTTACACCTTTTTTTGAAAAAATCCCTAAGCCGCGCGGTCACAATTCCAGCAAAAATCTGACGTTCTGCAATTCACTCAGAAATGGTGACAAACTGTTGCAAACGATACCCTGAAAGGTTTTTCGGTGGAAACAGATGGGTTTTTATCATCGAAACAGAATTATCCCGCAAGGTCTGAACAACTTTTTTTGAAAAAATCACAATTTCAGCAAAAATCTGACGTTCTGCAATTCACTCAAAAATGGTGCCAAACTGTTGCAAACGATCCCCTGAAATGTTTTTCGGTGGAAACAGATGGGTTTTTATCATCGAAACAGAATTATCCCGCAAGGTCTTTACAACTTTTTTTGAGAAAATCCCTAAGCCGCGCGGTCACAATTCCAGCAAAAATCTGACGTTCTGCAATTCACTCAAAAATGGTGCCAAACTGTTGCAAACGATCCCCTGAAAGGTTTTTCGGTGGAAACAGATGGGTTTTTATCATCGAAACAGAATTTTCCCGCAAGGTCTTTACAACTTTTTTTGAAAAAATCACAATTTCAGCAAAAATCTGACGTTCTGCAATTCACTCAAAAATGGTGCCAAACTGTTGCAAACGATCCCCTGAAATGTTTTTCGGTGGAAACAGATGGGTTTTTATCATCGAAACAGAATTATCCCGCAAGGTCTTTACAACTTTTTTTGAAAAAATCCCTAAGCCGCGCGGTCACAATTCCAGCAAAAATCTGACGTTCTGCAATTCACTCAAAAATGGTGCCAAACTGTTGCAAACGATCCCCTGAAAGGTTTTTCGGTGGAAACAGATGGGTTTTTATCATCGAAACAGAATTTTCCCGCAAGGTCTTTACAACTTTTTTTGAAAAAATCACAATTTCAGCAAAAATCTGACGTTCTGCAATTCACTCAAAAATGGTGCCAAACTGTTGCAAACGATCCCCTGAAATGTTTTTCGGTGGAAACAGATGGGTTTTTATCATCGAAACAGAATTATCCCGCAAGGTCTTTACAACTTTTTTTTGAAAAAATCCCTAAGCCGCGCGGTCACAATTTCATCAAAAATCTCACGTTCTGCAATTCACTCAAAAATGGTGCCAAACTGTTGCAAACGATCCCCTGAAAGGTTTTTCGGTGGAAACAGATGGGTTTTTATCATCGAAACAGAATTAGCCCTCGACGTCTGAACAACTTTTTTTGAAAAAATCCCTAAGCCGCGCGGTCACAATTTCAGCAAAAATCTGACGTTCTGCAATTCACTCAAAAATGGTGCCAAACTGTTGCAAACGATCCCCTGAAATATTTTTCGGTGGAAACAGATGGGTTTTTATCATCGAGAGAGAATTATCCCGCAAGGTCTGAACAACTTTTTTTGAAAAAATCCCTAAGCCGCGCGGTCACAATTTCATCAAAAATCTCACGTTCTGCAATTCACTCAAAAATGGTGCCAAACTGTTGCAAACGATCCCCTGAAAGGTTTTTCGGTGGAAACAGATGGGTGTTTATCATCGAAACAGAATTAGCCCTCGACGTCTGAACAACTTTTTCTTGAAAAAATCCCTAAGCCGCGCGGTCACAATTTCAGCAAAAATCTGACGTTCTGCAATTCACTCAGAAATGGTGCCAAACTGTTGCAAACGATCCCCTGAAAGGTTTTTCGGTGGAAACAGATGGGTTTTTATCATCGAAACAGAATTATCCCGCAAGGTCTGAACAACATTTTTTTTAAAATACCTAAGCCGCGCGGTCACAATTTCAGCAAAAATCGTACGTTCTGCAATTCACTCAGAAATGGTGCCAAACTGTTGCAAACGATCCCCTGAAATGTTTTTCGGTGGAAACAGATGGGTTTTTATCATCGAAACAGAATTATCCCGCAAGGTCTTTACACCTTTTTTTGAAAAAATCCCTAAGCCGCGCGGTCACAATTCCAGCAAAAATCTGACGTTCTGCAATTCACTCAGAAATGGTGACAAACTGTTGCAAACGATACCCTGAAAGGTTTTTCGGTGGAAACAGATGGGTTTTTATCATCGAAACAGAATTATCCCGCAAGGTCTGAACAACTTTTTTTGAAAAAATCACAATTTCAGCAAAAATCTGACGTTCTGCAATTCACTCAAAAATGGTGCCAAACTGTTGCAAACGATCCCCTGAAATGTTTTTCGGTGGAAACAGATGGGTTTTTATCATCGAAACAGAATTATCCCGCAAGGTCTTTACAACTTTTTTTGAGAAAATCCCTAAGCCGCGCGGTCACAATTCCAGCAAAAATCTGACGTTCTGCAATTCACTCAAAAATGGTGCCAAACTGTTGCAAACGATCCCCTGAAAGGTTTTTCGGTGGAAACAGATGGGTTTTTATCATCGAAACAGAATTTTCCCGCAAGGTCTTTACAACTTTTTTTGAAAAAATCACAATTTCAGCAAAAATCTGACGTTCTGCAATTCACTCAAAAATGGTGCCAAACTGTTGCAAACGATCCCCTGAAATGTTTTTCGGTGGAAACAGATGGGTTTTTATCATCGAAACAGAATTATCCCGCAAGGTCTTTACAACTTTTTTTGAAAAAATCCCTAAGCCGCGCGGTCACAATTCCAGCAAAAATCTGACGTTCTGCAATTCACTCAAAAATGGTGCCAAACTGTTGCAAACGATCCCCTGAAAGGTTTTTCGGTGGAAACAGATGGGTTTTTATCATCGAAACAGAATTTTCCCGCAAGGTCTTTACAACTTTTTTTGAAAAAATCACAATTTCAGCAAAAATCTGACGTTCTGCAATTCACTCAAAAATGGTGCCAAACTGTTGCAAACGATCCCCTGAAATGTTTTTCGGTGGAAACAGATGGGTTTTTATCATCGAAACAGAATTATCCCGCAAGGTCTTTACAACTTTTTTTTGAAAAAATCCCTAAGCCGCGCGGTCACAATTTCATCAAAAATCTCACGTTCTGCAATTCACTCAAAAATGGTGCCAAACTGTTGCAAACGATCCCCTGAAAGGTTTTTCGGTGGAAACAGATGGGTTTTTATCATCGAAACAGAATTAGCCCTCGACGTCTGAACAACTTTTTTTGAAAAAATCCCTAAGCCGCGCGGTCACAATTTCAGCAAAAATCTGACGTTCTGCAATTCACTCAAAAATGGTGCCAAACTGTTGCAAACGATCCCCTGAAATATTTTTCGGTGGAAACAGATGGGTTTTTATCATCGAGAGAGAATTATCCCGCAAGGTCTGAACAACTTTTTTTGAAAAAATCCCTAAGCCGCGCGGTCACAATTTCATCAAAAATCTCACGTTCTGCAATTCACTCAAAAATGGTGCCAAACTGTTGCAAACGATCTCCTGAAAGGTTTTTCGGTGGAAACAGATGGGTTTTTATCATCGAAACAGAATTAGCCCTCGACGTCTGAACAATATTTTTTGAAAAAATCCCTAAGCCGCGCGGTCACAATTTCAGCAAAAATCTCACGTTCTGCAATTCACTCAAAAATGGTGCCAAACTGTTGCAAACGATCCCCTGAAAGGTTTTTCGGTCGAAACAGATGGGTTTTTATCATCAAAACAGAATTATCCCGCAAGGTCTTTACAACTTTTTTTCAAAAAATCCCTAAGCCGCGCGGTCACAATTTCAGCAAAAATCTGACGTTCTGCAATTCACTCAAAAATGGTGCCAAACTGTTGCAAACGATCCCCTGAAAGGTTTTTCGGTGGAAAGAGATGGGTTTTTGTCATCGAAACAGAATTATCCCGCAAGGTCTGAACAACTTTTTTTGAAAAAATCCCTAAGCCGCGCGGTCACAATTTCAGCAAAAATCTGACGTTCTGCAATTCACTCAGAAATGGTGCCAAACTGTTGCAAACGATCCCCTGAAAGGTTTTTTGGTGGAAACAGATGGGTTTTTATCATCGAAACAGAATTATCCCGCAAGGTCTTTACAACTTTTTTTGAAAAAATCCCTAAGCCACGCGGTCACAATTTCATCAAAAATCTCAAGTTCTGCAATTCACTCAAAAATGGTGCCAAACTGTTGCAAACGATCCCCTGAAAGGTTTTTCGGTGGAAACAGATGGGTTTTTATCATCGAAACAGAATTTGCCCTCGACGTCTGAACAACTTTTTTTGAAAAAATCCCTAAGCCGCGCGGTCACAATTTCAGCAAAAATCTGACGTTCTGCAATTCACTCAAAAATGGTGCCAAACTGTTGCAAACGATCCCCTGAAAGGTTTTTCGGTGGAAACAGATGGGTTTTTATCATCGAAACAGAATTATCCCGCAAGGTCTTTACAACTTTTTTTGAAAAAATCCCTAAGCCGCGCGGTCACAATTTCAGCAAAAATCTGACGTTCTGCAATTCACTCAGAAATGGTGCCAAACTGTGGCAAACGATCCCCTGAAATGTTTTTCGGTGGAAACAGATGGGTTTTTATCATCGAAACAGAATTATCCCGCAAGGTCTGAACAACATTTTTTGAAAAAATCCCTAAGCCGCGCGGTCACAATTTCATCAAAAATCTCACGTTCTGCAATTCACTCAGAAATGGTGCCAAACTGTTGCAAACGATCCCCTGAAAGGTTTTTCGGTGGAAACAGATGGGTTTTTATCATCGAAACAGAATTATCCCGCAAGGTCTTTACAACTTTTTTTTGAAAAAATCCCTAAGCCGCGCGGTCACAATTTCAACAAAAATCTGACGTTCTGCAATTCACTCAAAAATGGTGCCAAACTGTTGCAAACGATCCCCTGAAAGGTTTTTCGGTGGAAACAGATGGGTTTTTATCAGCGAAACAGAATTGTCCCGCAAGGTCTTTACAACTTTTTTTGAGAAAATCCCTAAGCTGCGCAGTCACAATTTCAGCAAAAATCTGACGTTCTGCAATTCACTCAAAAATGGTGCCAAACTGTTACAAACGATCCCCTGAAAGGTTTTTTGGTGGAAAGAGATGGGTTTTTGTCATTGAAACAGAATTATCCCGCAAAGTCTGAACAACATTTTTTGAAAAAATCCCTAAGGTCAAAATTTCAGCAAAAATCTGACGTTCTGCAATTCACTCAAAAATGGTGCCAAACTGTTGCAAACGATCCCCTGAAAGGTTTTTCGGTGGAAAGAGATGGGTTTTTGTCATCGAAACAGAATTATCCCGCAAGGTCTGAACAACTTTTTTTGAAAAAATCCCTAAGCCGCGCGGTCACAATTTCAGCAAAAATCTGACGTTCTGCAATTCACTCAGAAATGGTGCCAAACTGTTGCAAACGATCCCCTGAAAGGTTTTTTGGTGGAAACAGATGGGTTTTTATCATCGAAACAGAATTATCCCGCAAGGTCTTTACAACTTTTTTTGAAAAAATCCCTAAGCCACGCGGTCACAATTTCATCAAAAATCTCAAGTTCTGCAATTCACTCAAAAATGGTGCCAAACTGTTGCAAACGATCCCCTGAAAGGTTTTTCGGTGGAAACAGATGGGTTTTTATCATCGAAACAGAATTAGCCCTCGACGTCTGAACAACTTTTTTTGAAAAAATCCCTAAGCCGCGCGGTCACAATTTCAGCAAAAATCTGACGTTCTGCAATTCACTCAAAAATGGTGCCAAACTGTTGCAAACGATCCCCTGAAAGGTTTTTCGGTGGAAACAGATGGGTTTTTATCATCGAAACAGAATTATCCCGCAAGGTCTTTACAACTTTTTTTGAAAAAATCCCTAAGCCGCGCGGTCACAATTTCAGCAAAAATCTGACGTTCTGCAATTCACTCAGAAATGGTGCCAAACTGTGGCAAACGATCCCCTGAAAGGTTTTTCGGTGGAAACAGATGGGTTTTTATCATCGAAACAGAATTATCCCGCAAGGTCTGAACAACATTTTTTGAAAAAATCCCTAAGCCGCGCGGTCACAATTTCATCAAAAATCTCACGTTCTGCAATTCACTCAGAAATGGTGCCAAACTGTTGCAAACGATCCCCTGAAAGGTTTTTCGGTGGAAACAGATGGGTTTTTATCATCGAAACAGAATTATCCCGCAAGGTCTTTACAACTTTTTTTTGAAAAAATCCCTAAGCCGCGCGGTCACAATTTCAGCAAAAATCTGACGTTCTGCAATTCACTCAGAAATGGTGCCAAACTGTTGCAAACGATCCCCTGAAAGGTTTTTTGGTGGAAAGAAATGGGTTTTTGTCATTGAAACAGAATTATCCCGCAAAGTCTGAACAACATTTTTTGAAAAAATCCCTAAGGTCAAAATTTCAGCAAAAATCTGACGTTCTGCAATTCACTCAAAAATGGTGCCAAACTGTTGCAAACCATCCCCTGAAATGTTTTTCGGTGGAAACAGATGGGTTTTTATCATCGAAACAGAATTATCCCGCAAGGTCTGAACAACTTTTTTTGAAAAAATCCCTAAGCCGCGCGGTCAAAATTCCAGCAAAAATCTGACGTTCTGCAATTCACTCAAAAATGGTGCCAAACTGTTGCAAACGATCCCCTGAAAGGTTTTTCGGTGGAAACAGATGGGTTTTTATCATCGAAACAGAATTTTCCCGCAAGGTCTTTACAACTTTTTTTGAAAAAATCACAATTTCAGCATAAATCTGACGTTCTGCAATTCACTCAAAAATGGTGCCAAACTGTTGCAAACGATCCCCTGAAATGTTTTTCGGTGGAAACAGATGGGTTTTTATCATCGAAACAGAATTATCCCGCAAGGTCTTTACAACTTTTTTTGAAAAAAATCCCTAAGCCGCGCGGTCACAATTCCAGCAAAAATCTGACGTTCTGCAATTCACTCAAAAATGGTGCCAAACTGTTGCAAACGATCCCCTGAAAGGTTTTTCGGTGGAAACAGATGGGTTTTTATCATCGAAACAGAATTTTCCCGCAAGGTCTTTACAACTTTTTTTGAAAAAATCACAATTTCAGCAAAAATCTGACGTTCTGCAATTCACTCAAAAATGGTGCCAAACTGTTGCAAACGATCCCCTGAAATGTTTTTCGGTGGAAACAGATGGGTTTTTATCATCGAAACAGAATTATCCCGCAAGGTCTTTACAACTTTTTTTTGAAAAAATCCCTAAGCCGCGCGGTCACAATTTCATCAAAAATCTCACGTTCTGCAATTCACTCAAAAATGGTGCCAAACTGTTGCAAACGATCCCCTGAAAGGTTTTTCGGTGGAAACAGATGGGTTTTTATCATCGAAACAGAATTAGCCCTCGACGTCTGAACAACTTTTTTTGAAAAAATCCCTAAGCCGCGCGGTCACAATTTCAGCAAAAATCTGACGTTCTGCAATTCACTCAAAAATGGTGCCAAACTGTTGCAAACGATCCCCTGAAATATTTTTCGGTGGAAACAGATGGGTTTTTATCATCGAAACAGAATTATCCCGCAAGGTCTTTACAACTTTTTTTGAAAAAATCCCTAAGCCGCGCGGTCACAATTTCAGCAAAAATCTGACGTTCTGCAATTCACTCAGAAATGGTGCCAAACTGTGGCAAACGATCCCCTGAAAGGTTTTTCGGTGGAAACAGATGGGTTTTTATCATCGAAACAGAATTATCCCGCAAGGTCTGAACAACATTTTTTGAAAAAATCCCTAAGCCGCGCGGTCACAATTTCATCAAAAATCTCACGTTCTGCAATTCACTCAGAAATGGTGCCAAACTGTTGCAAACGATCCCCTGAAAGGTTTTTCGGTGGAAACAGATGGGTTTTTATCATCGAAACAGAATTATCCCGCAAGGTCTTTACAACTTTTTTTTGAAAAAATCCCTAAGCCGCGCGGTCACAATTTCAGCAAAAATCTGACGTTCTGCAATTCACTCAAAAATGGTGCCAAACTGTTGCAAACGATCCCCTGAAAGGTTTTTCGGTGGAAACAGATGGGTTTTTATCAGCGAAACAGAATTGTCCCGCAAGGTCTTTACAACTTTTTTTGAGAAAATCCCTAAGCTGCGCAGTCACAATTTCAGCAAAAATCTGACGTTCTGCAATTCACTCAAAAATGGTGCCAAACTGTTACAAACGATCCCCTGAAAGGTTTTTTGGTGGAAAGAGATGGGTTTTTGTCATTGAAACAGAATTATCCCGCAAAGTCTGAACAACATTTTTTGAAAAAATCCCTAAGGTCAAAATTTCAGCAAAAATCTGACGTTCTGCAATTCACTCAAAAATGGTGCCAAACTGTTGCAAACGATCCCCTGAAAGGTTTTTCGGTGGAAAGAGATGGGTTTTTGTCATCGAAACAGAATTATCCCGCAAGGTCTGAACAACTTTTTTTGAAAAAATCCCTAAGCCGCGCGGTCACAATTTCAGCAAAAATCTGACGTTCTGCAATTCACTCAGAAATGGTGCCAAACTGTTGCAAACGATCCCCTGAAAGGTTTTTTGGTGGAAACAGATGGGTTTTTATCATCGAAACAGAATTATCCCGCAAGGTCTTTACAACTTTTTTTGAAAAAATCCCTAAGCCACGCGGTCACAATTTCATCAAAAATCTCAAGTTCTGCAATTCACTCAAAAATGGTGCCAAACTGTTGCAAACGATCCCCTGAAAGGTTTTTCGGTGGAAACAGATGGGTTTTTATCATCGAAACAGAATTAGCCCTCGACGTCTGAACAACTTTTTTTGAAAAAATCCCTAAGCCGCGCGGTCACAATTTCAGCAAAAATCTGACGTTCTGCAATTCACTCAAAAATGGTGCCAAACTGTTGCAAACGATCCCCTGAAAGGTTTTTCGGTGGAAACAGATGGGTTTTTATCATCGAAACAGAATTATCCCGCAAGGTCTTTACAACTTTTTTTGAAAAAATCCCTAAGCCGCGCGGTCACAATTTCAGCAAAAATCTGACGTTCTGCAATTCACTCAGAAATGGTGCCAAACTGTGGCAAACGATCCCCTGAAAGGTTTTTCGGTGGAAACAGATGGGTTTTTATCATCGAAACAGAATTATCCCGCAAGGTCTGAACAACATTTTTTGAAAAAATCCCTAAGCCGCGCGGTCACAATTTCATCAAAAATCTCACGTTCTGCAATTCACTCAGAAATGGTGCCAAACTGTTGCAAACGATCCCCTGAAAGGTTTTTCGGTGGAAACAGATGGGTTTTTATCATCGAAACAGAATTATCCCGCAAGGTCTTTACAACTTTTTTTTGAAAAAATCCCTAAGCCGCGCGGTCACAATTTCAGCAAAAATCTGACGTTCTGCAATTCACTCAGAAATGGTGCCAAACTGTTGCAAACGATCCCCTGAAAGGTTTTTTGGTGGAAAGAGATGGGTTTTTGTCATTGAAACAGAATTATCCCGCAAAGTCTGAACAACATTTTTTGAAAAAATCCCTAAGGTCAAAATTTCAGCAAAAATCTGACGTTCTGCAATTCACTCAAAAATGGTGCCAAACTGTTGCAAACCATCCCCTGAAATGTTTTTCGGTGGAAACAGATGGGTTTTTATCATCGAAACAGAATTATCCCGCAAGGTCTGAACAACTTTTTTTGAAAAAATCCCTAAGCCGCGCGGTCAAAATTCCAGCAAAAATCTGACGTTCTGCAATTCACTCAAAAATGGTGCCAAACTGTTGCAAACGATCCCCTGAAAGGTTTTTCGGTGGAAACAGATGGGTTTTTATCATCGAAACAGAATTTTCCCGCAAGGTCTTTACAACTTTTTTTGAAAAAATCACAATTTCAGCAAAAATCTGACGTTCTGCAATTCACTCAAAAATGGTGCCAAACTGTTGCAAACGATCCCCTGAAATGTTTTTCGGTGGAAACAGATGGGTTTTTATCATCGAAACAGAATTATCCCGCAAGGTCTTTACAACTTTTTTTGAAAAAAATCCCTAAGCCGCGCGGTCACAATTCCAGCAAAAATCTGACGTTCTGCAATTCACTCAAAAATGGTGCCAAACTGTTGCAAACGATCCCCTGAAAGGTTTTTCGGTGGAAACAGATGGGTTTTTATCATCGAAACAGAATTATCCCGCAAGGTCTTTACAACTTTTTTTTGAAAAAATCCCTAAGCCGCGCGGTCACAATTTCATCAAAAATCTCACGTTCTGCAATTCACTCAAAAATGGTGCCAAACTGTTGCAAACGATCCCCTGAAAGGTTTTTCGGTGGAAACAGATGGGTTTTTATCATCGAAACAGAATTAGCCCTCGACGTCTGAACAACTTTTTTTGAAAAAATCCCTAAGCCGCGCGGTCACAATTTCAGCAAAAATCTGACGTTCTGCAATTCACTCAAAAATGGTGCCAAACTGTTGCAAACGATCCCCTGAAATATTTTTCGGTGGAAACAGATGGGTTTTTATCATCGAAACAGAATTATCCCGCAAGGTCTGAACAACTTTTTTTGAAAAAATCCCTAAGCCGCGCGGTCACAATTTCATCAAAAATCTCACGTTCTGCAATTCACTCAAAAATGGTGCCAAACTGTTGCAAACGATCTCCTGAAAGGTTTTTCGGTGGAAACAGATGGGTTTTTATCATCGAAACAGAATTAGCCCTCGACGTCTGAACAATATTTTTTGAAAAAATCCCTAAGCCGCGCGGTCACAATTTCAGCAAAAATCTCACGTTCTGCAATTCACTCAAAAATGGTGCCAAACTGTTGCAAACGATCCCCTGAAAGGTTTTTCGGTGGAAACAGATGGGTTTTTATCATCAAAACAGAATTATCCCCCAAGGTCTTTACAACTTTTTTTCAAAAAATCCCTAAGCCGCGCGGTCACAATTTCAGCAAAAATCTGACGTTCTGCAATTCACTCAAAAATGGTGCCAAACTGTTGCAAACGATCCCCTGAAAGGTTTTTCGGTGGAAAGAGATGGGTTTTTGTCATCGAAACAGAATTATCCCGCAAGGTCTGAACAACTTTTTTTGAAAAAATCCCTAAGCCGCGCGGTCACAATTTCAGCAAAAATCTGACGTTCTGCAATTCACTCAGAAATGGTGCCAAACTGTTGCAAACGATCCCCTGAAAGGTTTTTTGGTGGAAACAGATGGGTTTTTATCATCGAAACAGAATTATCCCGCAAGGTCTTTACAACTTTTTTTGAAAAAATCCCTAAGCCACGCGGTCACAATTTCATCAAAAATCTCAAGTTCTGCAATTCACTCAAAAATGGTGCCAAACTGTTGCAAACGATCCCCTGAAAGGTTTTTCGGTGGAAACAGATGGGTTTTTATCATCGAAACAGAATTAGCCCTCGACGTCTGAACAACTTTTTTTGAAAAAATCCCTAAGCCGCGCGGTCACAATTTCAGCAAAAATCTGACGTTCTGCAATTCACTCAAAAATGGTGCCAAACTGTTGCAAACGATCCCCTGAAAGGTTTTTCGGTGGAAACAGATGGGTTTTTATCATCGAAACAGAATTATCCCGCAAGGTCTTTACAACTTTTTTTGAAAAAATCCCTAAGCCGCGCGGTCACAATTTCAGCAAAAATCTGACGTTCTGCAATTCACTCAGAAATGGTGCCAAACTGTGGCAAACGATCCCCTGAAAGGTTTTTCGGTGGAAACAGATGGGTTTTTATCATCGAAACAGAATTATCCCGCAAGGTCTGAACAACATTTTTTGAAAAAATCCCTAAGCCGCGCGGTCACAATTTCATCAAAAATCTCACGTTCTGCAATTCACTCAGAAATGGTGCCAAACTGTTGCAAACGATCCCCTGAAAGGTTTTTCGGTGGAAACAGATGGGTTTTTATCATCGAAACAGAATTATCCCGCAAGGTCTTTACAACTTTTTTTTGAAAAAATCCCTAAGCCGCGCGGTCACAATTTCAGCAAAAATCTGACGTTCTGCAATTCACTCAAAAATGGTGCCAAACTGTTGCAAACGATCCCCTGAAAGGTTTTTTGGTGGAAACAGATGGGTTTTTATCACCGAAACAGAATTGTCCCGCAAGGTCTTTACAACTTTTTTTTGAGAAAATCCCTAAGCTGCGCAGTCACAATTTCAGCAAAAATCTGACGTTCTGCAATTCACTCAAAAATGGTGCCAAACTGTTACAAACGATCCCCTGAAAGGTTTTTTGGTGGAAAGAGATGGGTTTTTGTCATTGAAACAGAATTATCCCGCAAAGTCTGAACAACATTTTTTGAAAAAATCCCTAAGTTCAAAATTTCAGCAAAAATCTGACGTTCTGCAATTCACTCAAAAATGGTGCCAAACTGTTGCAAACGATCCCCTGAAATGTTTTTCGGTGGAAACAGATGGGTTTTTATCATCGAAACAGAATTATCCCGCAAGGTCTGAACAACTTTTTTTGAAAAAATCCCTAAGCCGCGCGGTCACAATTTCAGCAAAAATCTGACGTTCTGCAATTCACTCAAAAATGGTGCCAAACTGTTGCAAACGATCCCCTGAAATGTTTTTCGGTGGAAACAGATGGGTTTTTATCATCGAAACAGAATTATCCCGCAAGGTCTGAACAACTTTTTTTGAAAAAATCCCTAAGCCGCGCGGTCACAATTTCAGCAAAAATCTCACGTTCTGCAATTCACTCAAAAATGGTGCCAAACTGTTGCAAACGATCCCCTGAAAGGTTTTTCGGTGGAAACAGATGGGTTTTTATCATCGAAACAGAATTAGCCCTCGACGTCTGAACAGTATTTTTAGAAAAAAACCCTAAGCCGCGCGGTCACAATTTCAGCAAAAATCTCACGTTCTGCAATTCACTCAAAAATGGTGCCAAACTGTTGCAAACGATCCCCTGAAAGGTTTTTTGGTGGAAACAGATGGGTTTTTATCATCGAAACAGAATTATCCCGCAAGGTCTTTACAACTTTTCTTGAAAAAATCCCTAAGCCGCGCGGTCACAATTTCAGCAAAAATCTGACGTTCTGCAATTCACTCAGAAATGGTGCCAAACTGTGGCAAACGATCCCCTGAAAGGTTTTTCGGTGGAAACAGATGGGTTTTTATCATCGAAACAGAATTATCCCGCAAGGTCTGAACAACATTTTTTGAAAAAATCCCTAAGCCGCGCGGTCACAATTTCATCAAAAATCTCACGTTCTGCAATTCACTCAGAAATGGTGCCAAACTGTTGCAAACGATCCCCTGAAAGGTTTTTCGGTGGAAACAGATGGGTTTTTATCATCGAAACAGAATTAGCCCTCGACGTCTGAATAATATTTTTTGAAAAAATCCCTAAGCCGCGCGGTCACAATTTCAGCAAAAATCTCACGTTCTGCAATTCACTCAAAAATGGTGCCAAACTGTTGCAAACGATCCCCTGAAAGGTTTTTCGGTGGAAACAGATGGGTTTTTATCATCGAAACAGAATTATCCCGCAAGGTCTTTACAACTTTTTTTTGAAAAAATCCCTAAGCCGCGCGGTCACAATTTCAGCAAAAATCTGACGTTCTGCAATTCACTCAAAAATGGTGCCAAACTGTTGCAAACGATCCCCTGAAAGGTTTTTCGGTGGAAACAGATGGGTTTTTATCATCGAAACAGAATTATCCCGCAAGGTCTTTACAACTTTTTTTGAAAAAATCCCTAAGCCGCGCGGTCAAAATTTCAGCAAAAATCTGACGTTCTGCAATTCACTCAAAAATGGTGCCAAACTGTTGCAAACGATCCCCTAAAATGTTTTTCGGTGGAAACAGATGGGTTTTTATCATCGAAACAGAATTATCCCACAAGGTCTTTACAACTTTTTTTGAAAAAATCCCTAAGCCACGCGGTCACAATTTCAGCAAAAATCTGACGTTCTGCAATTCACTCAGAAATGGTGCCAAACTGTGGCAAACGATCCCCTGAAAGGTTTTTCGGTGGAAACAGATGGGTTTTTATCATCGAAACAGAATTATCCCGCAAGGTCTGAACAACATTTTTTGAAAAAATCCCTAAGCCGCGCGGTCACAATTTCATCAAAAATCTCACGTTCTGCAATTCACTCAGAAATGGTGCCAAACTGTTGCAAACGATCCCCTGAAAGGTTTTTCGGTGGAAACAGATGGGTTTTTATCATCGAAACAGAATTAGCCCTCGACGTCTGAACAATATTTTTTGAAAAAATCCCTAAGCCGCGCGGTCACAATTTCAGCAAAAATCTCACGTTCTGCAATTCACTCAAAAATGGTGCCAAACTGTTGCAAACGATCCCCTGAAAGGTTTTTCGGTGGAAACAGATGGGTTTTTATCATCGAAACAGAATTATCCCGCAAGGTCTTTACAACTTTTTTTTGAAAAAATCCCTAAGCCGCGCGGTCACAATTTCAGCAAAAATCTGACGTTCTGCAATTCACTCAAAAATGGTGCCAAACTGTTGCAAACGATCCCCTGAAAGGTTTTTCGGTGGAAACAGATGGGTTTTTATCACCGAAACAGAATTGTCCCGCAAGGTCTTTACAACTTTTTTTGAGAAAATCCCTAAGCTGCGCAGTCACAATTTCAGCAAAAATCTGACGTTCTGCAATTCACTCAAAAATGGTGCCAAACTGTTGCAAACGATCCCCTGAAAGGTTTTTTGGTGGAAAGAGATGGGTTTTTGTCATTGAAACAGAATTATCCCGCAAAGTCTGAACAACATTTTTTGAAAAAATCCCTAAGGTCAAAATTTCAGCAAAAATCTGACGTTCTGCAATTCACTCAAAAATGGTGCCAAACTGTTGCAAACGATCCCCTGAAATGTTTTTCGGTGGAAACAGATGGGTTTTTATCATCGAAACAGAATTATCCCGCAAGGTCTGAACAACTTTTTTTGAAAAAATCCCTAAGCCGCGCGGTCAAAATTTCAGCAAAAATCTGACGTTCTGCAATTCACTCAAAAATGGTGCCAAACTGTTGCAAACGATCCCCTGAAATGTTTTTCGGTGGAAACAGATGGGTTTTTATCATCGAAACAGAATTATCCCGCAAGGTCTGAACAACTTTTTTTGAAAAAATCCCTAAGCCGCGCGGTCACAATTTCAGCAAAAATCTCACGTTCTGCAATTCACTCAAAAATGGTGCCAAACTGTTGCAAACGATCCCCTGAAAGGTTTTTCGGTGGAAACAGATGGGTTTTTATCATCGAAACAGAATTAGCCCTCGACGTCTGAACAATATTTTTTAAAAAAAACCCTAAGCCGCGCGGTCACAATTTCAGCAAAAATCTCACGTTCTGCAATTCACTCAAAAATGGTGCCAAACTGTTGCAAACGATCCCCTGAAAGGTTTTTCGGTGGAAACAGATGGGTTTTTATCATCGAAACAGAATTATCCCGCAAAGTCTGAACAACATTTTTTGAAAAAATCCCTAAGCCGCGCGGTCACAATTTCAGCAAAAATCTGACGTTCTGCAATTCACTCAAAAATGGTGCCAAACTGTTGCAAACGATCCCCTGAAATATTTTTCGGTGGAAACAGATGGGTTTTTATCATCGAAACAGAATTATCCCGCAAGGTCTGAACAACTTTTTTTGAAAAAATCCCTAAGCCGCGCGGTCACAATTTCATCAAAAATCTCACGTTCTGCAATTCACTCAAAAATGGTGCCAAACTGTTGCAAACGATCTCCTGAAAGGTTTTTCGGTGGAAACAGATGGGTTTTTATCATCGAAACAGAATTAGCCCTCGACGTCTGAACAATATTTTTTGAAAAAATCCCTAAGCCGCGCGGTCACAATTTCAGCAAAAATCTCACGTTCTGCAATTCACTCAAAAATGGTGCCAAACTGTTGCAAACGATCCCCTGAAAGGTTTTTCGGTGGAAACAGATGGGTTTTTATCATCAAAACAGAATTATCCCGCAAGGTCTTTACAACTTTTTTTCAAAAAATCCCTAAGCCGCGCGGTCACAATTTCAGCAAAAATCTGACGTTCTGCAATTCACTCAAAAATGGTGCCAAACTGTTGCAAACGATCCCCTGAAAGGTTTTTCGGTGGAAAGAGATGGGTTTTTGTCATCGAAACAGAATTATCCCGCAAGGTCTGAACAACTTTTTTTGAAAAAATCCCTAAGCCGCGCGGTCACAATTTCAGCAAAAATCTGACGTTCTGCAATTCACTCAGAAATGGTGCCAAACTGTTGCAAACGATCCCCTGAAAGGTTTTTTGGTGGAAACAGATGGGTTTTTATCATCGAAACAGAATTATCCCGCAAGGTCTTTACAACTTTTTTTGAAAAAATCCCTAAGCCACGCGGTCACAATTTCATCAAAAATCTCAAGTTCTGCAATTCACTCAAAAATGGTGCCAAACTGTTGCAAACGATCCCCTGAAAGGTTTTTCGGTGGAAACAGATGGGTTTTTATCATCGAAACAGAATTAGCCCTCGACGTCTGAACAACTTTTTTTGAAAAAATCCCTAAGCCGCGCGGTCACAATTTCAGCAAAAATCTGACGTTCTGCAATTCACTCAAAAATGGTGCCAAACTGTTGCAAACGATCCCCTGAAAGGTTTTTCGGTGGAAACAGATGGGTTTTTATCATCGAAACAGAATTATCCCGCAAGGTCTTTACAACTTTTTTTGAAAAAATCCCTAAGCCGCGCGGTCACAATTTCAGCAAAAATCTGACGTTCTGCAATTCACTCAGAAATGGTGCCAAACTGTGGCAAACGATCCCCTGAAAGGTTTTTCGGTGGAAACAGATGGGTTTTTATCATCGAAACAGAATTATCCCGCAAGGTCTGAACAACATTTTTTGAAAAAATCCCTAAGCCGCGCGGTCACAATTTCATCAAAAATCTCACGTTCTGCAATTCACTCAGAAATGGTGCTAAACTGTTGCAAACGATCCCCTGAAAGGTTTTTCGGTGGAAACAGATGGGTTTTTATCATCAAAACAGAATTAGCCCTCGACGTCTGAACAATATTTTTTGAAAAAATCCCTAAGCCGCGCGGTCACAATTTCAGCAAAAATCTCACGTTCTGCAATTCACTCAAAAATGGTGCCAAACTGTTGCAAACGATCCCCTGAAAGGTTTTTCGGTGGAAACAGATGGGTTTTTATCACCGAAACAGAATTGTCCCGCAAGGTCTTTACAACTTTTTTTTGAGAAAATCCCTAAGCTGCGCAGTCACAATTTCAGCAAAAATCTGACGTTCTGCAATTCACTCAAAAATGGTGCCAAACTGTTACAAACGATCCCCTGAAAGGTTTTTTGGTGGAAAGAGATGGGTTTTTGTCATTGAAACAGAATTATCCCGCAAAGTCTGAACAACATTTTTTGAAAAAATCCCTAAGGTCAAAATTTCAGCAAAAATCTGACGTTCTGCAATTCACTCAAAAATGGTGCCAAACTGTTGCAAACGATCCCCTGAAA